>NC_048430.1:6115171-6135415 GCF_013103735.1 Etheostoma cragini
TTCATAAAGATAAACGGTCACAGAGTTATCTTTCTGTATGAAAAGCTATCTTTTTACCCTTAGCTGCCGCCATCTTGGTTGCCGATTGTCTTGACTGATGGTTACGTCGACCAATCGCATGAAGTTCAGGTCAGGAGACAGATAGCTTGCTCAGCCAATAGATAACCCTAACCCGATCCAAGCAGCAGGGCCTTGTAGTCAGTGTGTGTGTATTGGAAGCGAACACAGAGAGGTGTGGCCTACTGATGTGACGTCTAGAACTTAATTGCGCATAACAGGGTTGAGGTTATATAAGCATTAAAGATGCAAAAAATAATGGCAAGTATGGTTTTGAATAGAAAACCCTTTTATTACGGATACACCATTCAAATAAAACTCTGAACAATCCATACACACACTGTCTAAAAACAGACACTCCATTTTTTGATAAAACATTGATAAACAGTGGCACAAAATGTAACGACAGAAAAAAGTAAGGCAAGTTCTTTACGAAAAAAGTGTGATCATAGATAGATATGACAGACAAATTAAAAAGGCACAAGGTATATGTGTGCGTGTGTGTGTGTTTGTGTGAGAGAGAATATACATACTATATTTATATATGTATGTAGATATATAAAGACCATGCAGGCACATCAGGATGGAATGGGGTTGGTCTCAATATAACTGGCCGGAGTGGCTTCCTGTTCTCCTGGACTGGTTACTAACATCATGAGGATCTTGTGTGGCGCTGTGGCCCCTGGGAACCCCAGTGTTACAGAAGACAAAACATTGGCAGATGCTGAGGTAAACCACATTTCTGTTTGAGTAGATTGGAAGTAATGCTTTCTCTATGGCTTTTAGAAGAATTCCCCACTTTTAAAGTAAATGTAATTACACGGTCAGTCTTTGGTATAAAATAAAAGGAGGTTGAAAACATTGGCCATTCGCTGGGGGAAGAAACAAAGTGTGTACGTAAAAAGATCAAGTCATCCCTGGATCATTCAGAAAGGATCGATTGGAACTTCAACATATGACCACCAGGGGGGAGCAGAACGTCATACAACTGTTCCTTATCCATAAGACCATCACTGACTGGAGCGACCCACACAGGGCAAAGCAAGAGTGTAAGAAGCCTTGTACATTTGTCTTGTCAATCAAAAGGAGTGGTACAGGAAGGATTGAAATTAGCATGAACTAGAAGATTGAGAGCTCATTCAGAGTCCAGGGGTCGAGTTAACCAGATAATCCAGTGTTTGGCACCATATCACGAGGGTGACGTGTTCTCAAAGGAAGGCCAGCTTCTTAGAGCATGAATGACTGCGTGTGTTTGAAATCCTGGGGCTGAGGGAGACACACACACACACACACACACACACACACGCGCACACACACACACACAAAAAGACAAGAAGCATTAGAATGGCTTTGTTTTTTGTGATCGTTTCAGAATTATGGCTCTCGGGGCGACGGTGGTGGGATTTCAATCAAAAACACAGCAACATTCATTAGGTAAAAATGAACAGCTCGTGCTTAAGTCAGCGCTCTGCTCATGCTGTCCACTCAGAGCTTAACATGGGGGGGGGGGGGTTAAGGAGGAAGAGGACAAGAGAGAAGACAAAAAAACACTTACTTCTTGGGGCGGAGGGATGTAGTTGACATTGGATCTGAAAGACAAAGACATTGGTAAGCACAGTGGACAGTTTGACACAGTCATAAAGAAGAGAGGAGAGCCGAGGCAGACAGCTGTATCCTGAGTCATATCTTGCTCTGCATAAATAATGCACATCATACATGGCAAACCTCCCACTGGGTAAAAAGGAAAGTCTGACTCTCCGCGGCTAAACCCGATTATATCAAACTGAGGCGGGGACTGTGGAAGGAAAGTGTGCTTCAGTGTTTGGGACAAGGTATTTGATCGGCTGTCGATATGCACCCAGTCGCCAGTTTATTATTTGGTACACCTTGCAAAATCTAATGCAGTCTAATACAACAGTCGTGTAATAAATCAGACTTTGATGAAGGTGAAACTGAAAAGAGGTGTTGATTTATCTCATTTTGGAGGATGCGGTTTCTGGTGCTGTTGAAATGTTTGGCATTACACGGAGAGGTCTTTGTGTTATTTAGCATACCTTTACTGGTAGAAATGAGGTGGCCAAAATAATAGAAACACCTGTCAGCATACAGTTCAACATCATCCCAAACTGCAGCCTCTAAATGTTGAATCAGCTACTTTCTAAAACACATTTAACAAAATCTCAACATCATAACCTTCATTTAGATTTACTGCAGGACTGTTGTAAAAGACCACGTTCATGTTAACTAGATGTACCTAATAGTGATATAAGTGATGCAAATGTCCACAGAATGTATGTATCCATCTACTGTCACCGGTTCTTAGCTGGTCTGTTTATGGAAGCAGGAAGCGGCCCAAATAATATGAATCTTATGCAGAGTTGAAAAGCTAAGTGTGAAAACGTAACTGCTGAATATTTAAAGAAATTTGATAAAAAGGGTTGGGTTACTGTCCGGTCCGGCAACCAGCAGAGACTCCAAGAAGTCACTGCACTTTAAATATATGTATATCAAGATAACTGACTGAAAAAAGTAACCTTTGATAAGGATATTTCCCAATATATCAAAGTATTCTTTCTGGTTCATTTCCCCAATTGGTTCTTTAGTGTTGTATTAGAGTCACATTAAATACCGGCTCTCCATTTCTTCCATATCTGTCTGTCTAGCAGTCCCACTCACGTGTCCTCAGTTCTGTGCAGGGTTTGGCTGCTGATGTGGGCTGCACCATGACACTGGGAGATCCAAAAGGACCTGCAGGGGCCAGCATGACGGCTTTAAAAAGGGTTAACAAGAGGGGGGCATTTTGGAGTCGCACTGCACACCATGCTTTAATGGGCGAGTGGGTGGGGGGTTTATTAGTATGAATTCAGATGCATAAGGTGCCGTCGTAACCCTAGTTGTGTAAGAAATAATATTAACACACACATATATACAGTATGTATATATATAGTTTATATTAAATCAACATATTATACAAACTGCTTGTGTTTTGTGTGCAAAACTCTTAATTTGTGAAGTAACTAAAGCTGTCAAAATGAATGTAGTGGAGTAAAAAGTATGATATTTCTCTCTGAAATGTAGTGGAGTAGAAGCAGTAAGTGGCATGAAAAGAAAAGACTCGGCTACAGTACAAGTACTTCAAAATGTATTCTTATAGGACAATGATGGAATACACACCTCTGGATTTTCTCACCTGTCTTCAGCACAACAGAACTGTTCCCTTTGAAAGAATATGGGAACAATTTCTTGACTATATTGATGTCAACATGTCTGCTATACTTATGAATGCGTCTTTATAAAAAAACTATTATTGAATTCTGCTTTCTTTATTCAGTTCCCATTGTAGCGTACTTCATACTGCATGATGGGCCTGTCACATTAATGGAACCGAGCGTTCTGTATTTTTTTTTTCTCATATTGTTATTCCCAGCTTGTGGTTGTCTTATTTTGTATGGTCCTGTCTTTTCTATGTCATTAATACAAAAATAAAACAAAAACATGTGTTCTTAAGTACAGTACTTGAGTAAATGTACTTCCACCACTGAGGAAATCCTTTGCACGAGTTTACAGAACTGGGGTTACGGCAACAAACGTGTTCTGACATGCAGCCGGTCCTGATGCAGCAGCGCTGAAGGCAACGCTGGAGGGAGCGGGTCAAGTGGTGAGCCAATCACATGCAGCAGTCCAACACCCTAATATACGGGGTCTAAACTCTGGGCAACTCTTTTCTACCGCCTCTCTTTCAGGTGCGTGGCGCAGCAGTGGAAGTCTCCTTTAAAATGCATACACATGTATTGTAGTGTTAAATAACTCAAAGGTTCACTCCTAATTACACAGTATTTCAATGTACACTTACTGCGAAGATTTTCTCCCATTTCTTTACTACTACAATATGTTCTTGTGAATAAAATAATTTGTAGAAAAGAGGTTTCTTCAAATATTCCACTTTAAACACTAGCTGAGAGATATATCATAATTATAAGCTGTCGCACATTTTTGTTCCCCCATCCTGTACGTATTCAAATATATTTGTCTTTTTACTTTATTCGTATTATTTCATGTATATTGTATGTATGTATATTTTTCCTAGTATTTCATTTATATTTATATTTTGTGCTTTGTGACTGATTTTGCTGCTGTAACACAGGAATTTCCCATTTTTCTTGGGATCAATAAACATCTACCTATCCGTCTATCTATATGTTATGTAACCATCAGAGTACATTTGCAGCGATGTGTATTTTACAGGGACACTTTGCCACAAACAAGACTTCATTTGTGTCAGCCCAAATTTTCCTTTTTTTTTTTACAACAACCATAGGCTGTTAGGACACCTTAAAATTGGACCCTGGTCACATGATGTCACATCCATGTCTCTAACGAGGTCCCCTTGGCCATTTTTCCCTAAAAGGCAGAGCTAAATCCTAGATCTGTTAACTTGTGCCTACTTTTGGTGCATCAGATATCATGTCACATTGTCTTTGAGTCTTTGGGAAGAAGCCTGTTCTATAAATAGGAAGTTGACACTGACAGCTCCAGTTAGCTCAGTGGGATAAGCATCAGACTTTAACGTAGACAAAGAGCTTTCGCATGAGCTCCACCACGACGCTCCATCAAACGCTGCGCAGTAACAAGCCAGTAATCAAATAACATAAAGTCAAGCGAATTAGGCCAGTCACATGAGGACACGCATTTATGTCTCTGTGGTTTGTGGCCTAACGACCAGTCAAGCATCAAAACGTCCTCTCGCCCACTCCTGTGTGGAACTGCTCTAACAGTCCTCTGTCACGCCACAGTCTCAGTCTTCAATCTCTGCAATATCAAAATAATCCATTTTCAAATTAACCGTCCAATCAGTTTAATTGCTTGCAATTCCTTCCACTGACAATAATTTCCTCCTTGCTGATTAACAGCCAGTAATTATTACATACTTATGTTGCGCTGGTTATTTCTCCCCCTTTAAATGTCTGCATTTTGAGATCATCTGTCTTGCTCCCCTTTGACGTGACTCCAACAGCTGTGTGTCTGCCTGCGAGTGGCAGTCATTATGACAAAAACAACAACAACCTTTTCCCAAGGTTTTTACATCTGTTGGCGCCAATCACTGGATGAGTAGACACACAGGCACGGCTGTGACTCAAACACACTCTCTCTCTCCCCCACACCCACACCCACACACACACACACAGCTGTCCCTCTCTACAGTCCTGACTCAGCACACAGACATGCAGCCTTAGTGCAAAAACAACCCCCCTCCTCCATTAATCTAAAGTGTGGGGGGTGTTAGCCTGTGTTTGTCCACATCAATGTTAATGCAATCCCAGAGCTCTTACCTTCCTCTGTGTCCTGCTGATGGACGAGACAGGAGCATGTGGGAGAAAACAGAGGCAATGTCAGGAGTTCTTTTATAGAGAAAATATTAATTGAAGCACTGGTGATGCAGGCGGACACATTGGCTGTTCAACTAAAAAGAAAAAAAAAACAGCAGAAAAAAATGAGGGAACTAAAGGGGACAAACTCACGGCTGAAGAAGCCGTTGCGGTGCAAGAGGAATCCCCCACATCCACAGACCACGATGACCAGGCAGACCACCACCACCGCTGCCACCACGGCCGGCACGTTGACGTCCTCTAGAGGTGAGAGGGGAACAGAGTCATGGGCGGTTTCTCTCAGCAGCGGTACATAACGGGAGAAAAACTCGCATTGTATTTTATTGACGCAGTCACAAAAGATGCAGCGGACCAGTGGTTAGCGTACAATTAGAAACAGTGAGGCCGTATGTTAGTGCAACTCCGCCTAATGCCGTTTCCTGTCCTCCGATAGATTTCCTATAATTTATTAAGTGCGTTAAATGGTCATCTGCATTAACCTAGATTGCAGTACATTACTACAGTACATTATATAATGTATTAGCGAGCTGGAGACCTTGCCAGAGAAAACGCCATCATTTTTAGACCATGTTATGTTTGTAAAGAATTGATGCAGTAGCCTTCCAAATTTTTAAGTTTGCATATTATCATTTCTGGGTTCATACTTGCATTTTAGGTTTCCGCTAGAACATGCTTTGATGTTCACAAAACACTTTTTTTTTCTTATACTGTCCGTCTAAATATGCAGAAATGATTAAATAATATCAACTGACATTGCATTTCACTTTTTATAATATGGGGCCTTTAAGTTGCATCGTAAAGGTGTTTTAGATTTTAGAAGCAGGGTCAAATGAAGTTCTGTAGCTTTTTCCTCTCCACTGCATTCCTGATTTTCTTCAGCGCTGAAAGGTGTGGGGAAGAGGCAGGAAGAAACACGCACACACACGCACACACACGCGCGCACACACACGCGCGCACACCTATCGTCATGTGCTTGCCCTTGCACATCTTGGGTGAACCCACTCCGTTCGCAGCCTGGCAGCTGTATCGACCGGTGTCGTTTTTGGCTACAGCTCTAAACTCCTGTAGAAAAGACAAAAGGAAGAAGAAGACGTTTTTGAGGATAGCTTTGGCTGTTCATTTTTTTATTTGAGCATCTGTTCTGCTGGAGTGCCCTTGAGCAACAAACACTACTAGCAACAAATTTTCTAAAAAGTACAACAGCATGACTTCCTCGCTTCTAAGTCCTGATACTGCAAGGAGACAGTGTAAGCTATCTCCCAATACACAGTCCATTTGTCCTTGTTTCCCTTATCAGACTCACCAGTACGCCTGTGTGTGAGTTGATTAGATAGGTGGCGTTGCCGTGGCGTGGCTGGCCGATTGGCTTGCTGTCCTTGAACCAGGAGTATGTAGCAGGCGGGATGCTCTGCTGGTCCCTACAGCGCAGCTGCACCACGGAGCCCGTCACTGCCGCACTGGGGATTTCGCAGGACGGGATGTGTGGGGGCACTAGAGTACAGGGCGAGGTAAGTGTTACAGAAACATGAGCAAAACCTGTAAAAACAAATCTCCCAAACATTTAAGCTTTCACTTTTTCGAATCAATGTCTCTCTTACCCAGGACTTTGAGTGTGATGTTGGTCTCGCCCAGGGTGACGGAGTCAAGTGGAGCACTGATCTCACAGCGGTAATCCCCAGCGTCTTCCAGAGTCACCCTTTGCAGCGTCACCGTGGCCCCTTCAATGGTCGCCCGGCCCTCAAAAGGAGCTGAAAGAAAGGACAGGAGGCTCTGTTTATATCACTATATTACATTAATGCCACCTAAATATGAGACATCACATTAAGATCATAATATAGCAACAGCCTTCATGATATATTATTATTGTTAAACTGTCTAAAAAAATCAATTGAATGAGCCCCAGGCCTCCAGGAGCCCTTTAAGCCCCAGTTTGCACTATAGTTAACTGTATGTATCAGCAGGCATGTACTGTAACAGCAAATGTGTTGCCCCAGGGACCCTTAATCGGATAACCCAGCCACTGGGTGGAAGAGTAGGGAGGGGAAGGCAGTAGAATGACTATTCATGAATTTACAAAATGGTTGTTGACATTGTGAAAGCAGTGACTCTTCATTCATGCCACCTTTTAAGCCATCCTTAGCTGAGAAATAGAGCTGACAATGGAGAAGAGGCTTGACATGTTTGAGAAAATTGTCAGGCTAAGTGTCTTTAAAAGAGACTGACTGGGTGAAAGCTACTGTATAATTTATTATTTATTCCACCTATTAAATCCACATCCTAAACCACAAAGGAGAGTGATCAAGGATATCGGTTGGATAGACAGGTTAAGATTATAGGCCTCAACACCATTGACACATGGACTGTGCTAAACTATCTCCTGTAGTTTATCCATTATTCCTATCTCATGCACTGGCTTGTGGCAAACCCTCCAAGGCTGGTACTGCAAATGGCTTGTTTGACTGCTTTTTTTTTTTACCTTTGAATTGTCCATCAAAGTACACAAAGGAAATATCTTTCCCCTTCTTCTTCCACTCGATGCGCGGGTTCTGGTCTTTCTCTGTGCGGAACGTACAGGACAGCACCGCATCTGAAAAAGGGAGCCAATGAGATATTTATGGCAGAATAGCAAAGACTTCAATCATTTGCATTTTTAACTGCTTGGTCTATTTATAGCCTTATGGTTTATTCTGTCAGAGAGAATCAGATAGAACTTTTGAGATTTCAAAAAAAAGAAAGAAAAAGACTCTGTGACAGAGAGATGAGGCGGCCCAGGGCTGCTTTTTCTACCTCACCTGAGAACTCGCGCACCTCCACCTTGTGGCTCTTGGTCGCCACGGTAACAGGAACGGAGGGGGAACCTGGTAGTGGTGGAGAAGAAGAGGGGAGGGAGAGTGGAAGATAAAAAAAAAAAACAGGGGTGAGAGCAGTTCAGAACACAATATTGCTTGTCATCCATTAGGGGGCAAGGTGAATTGGGTAAAGTGCTTCACATTGCCCGCCAACTGCAAGAGGAGAATGCTTAATGGCCGTCTTTGGGCGACTGTCTGAGGCAAACCCAGCCGGCGTCATTCTCCAGGAGATCTCAGGCAAGGGCAGGATTACTCCCTCCTCGGCTTTAATCCAGCAGGGTTAAGGAGCAGCCCGCCATATGTTAATTTAAACGCGGGGTAGGACACGGTCACCAAGCATCTCTCCAGAGGCTTGGTCAGATTAACCTGATGTATGGGGCATTAGCAGAGAGGCAGACCGCACACTGCCCGGGTTTCCTTTCCCTGCTGTCTGCGCTACTGATGTCCAGCCTCCAAACAGGAAGAGGAAGCCCGAGCTTCCCTTCCTGTGTGCTGATTGGTTTATGGGGCGGATTATTTTCTGGTTGCCCTGTTCTTTGACTTGGGTTCAATGGGGTGAAGGTTACTTCTGGGGATAACAGGTTACAAACATGCACACGGCAAGAACTGTAAAAAACACTCTTGGAAGCCTTTAACATCTCCCAAAAGTCGGCAACTTAAGTAGAGTGAAAAACAGATTTTTAGATGCACATGCATTTTTGAAATTTCCTAATAAATGTTGAATGGGTCTCAGGGGGTACTTACTCAGAACATTAAGAGCTATAAAAAAATGCGTGACAAACTTTTAATTCGGCATGATGAAGATGTCCCCTTCACATATTCCTCACTCATTTCCGGTCATAGTTTCTGAAAACGGCAGATTAAAAGCTCACAATGGTAAACGCAGGCTGAAATTAATCTGACCAGTTTCCTGTTTGTCAGGGACTTCCTGTGTGGGCCCCATTGTTAGTGATTTTCAAATTTACAGAAGTTCTCCTGTGAAGGGAGAGGTGAGGCAGCGAGCTGAGACAAAGGGCAGGAAGTGTGGAAAAGAACAGGAAGGCGGCCATGTTGGATGACTATTCAAACTGTAGCTTAGACCCGAAGGTCTCCCTCGCTCTTATTTCCACAAAAACAGCTATTTTTAAATTAGCTTTAACAGCCTATTGAATAATAGCAACAATGTCATCTGCCAAATACAGCATAACGCATAACTTTTTTCTTCTTTTTTTTTTAAAGCATTTCCTAAAGTTGGTTCAATTCACACACCAGCCTCACTTGGTGAAAACCTTGTGCTAAGGGAACTAAAACTGCACACAGAGGATGTCCCTCTTTCCTTCGCTTTGCCATGTGTTGACTTGCGGCAGTGTAACAGGATTATCGCCGTAGCCTTGGCTCGTGTACCTCGACACCCTCCGAGGAGCATTGTCTCACTAAATGACGAACAAAACGAAGGGGGGGGGGGAGATACAATGAGATTAAAAAGGGACGAGGAGGGACGACAAAGGAGACATGAGCGGCCCTAAGAATAGAATACAAATGAAGTGGAGTGGAGGAGAGGGAGGCAGGTGGAGGTTGGTGGAGGGGGGCAGAGATCTGCAGTAGCATGAATAAAAGAGAGAGAGAGAGAGAGAGAGGGATTGAAGGTGAGGGAGATCCTCTCAGACAGTAGGACTGGGAACGGGAGAAGCTCTTGTCACATAGTGACACCAGGCCTGCCGCCACCTTGAAGGGTGTCTCTTTGAGAAAAAAAGAAATGTAGCTGGGCTGACAACAACTTTACCGCTGCACTGACTGACACACACACACGAAGAAATGAGCAAAGGAGGCTCAGCATGTGAGGTCCCGCTGCCTGTGTCGTGGTCCACTGTGCTCTACTACTGTGAACACTGTCAGCTTCAATGGCCTCAATTAACTACAAAGGCGTCGAGGCAGACAATGAACACATGGCCTGTTCAGCTCATTTCACCACTGCATGGTGGGTAACGTTAACACGGTGCAGCTTCCGTTGCACAAGTGTAGAACAGAGTTTTTTTGGCTGTATTGCACAATAAATACAGGAATTTAAACAATGCATAAACTGCTTTTAGCATGCGTGAGGCAACCAAAATTCCATTTTCCATATACCAGATTTAGTATTAGAGTCCAGCCAGCCAGTTAGCAGACAGATCTGAACCACCATTGGCACCTGAAATTAGCTCAAGATTAACGCCAGACTTTCCAGTTGAGCCGAGTACTTTTGACCAGTGGCAAAATTGACACGTATATCAACAAAAAATGTCTCAGTAGTTTGCAAAACAAAGATTTGCTATGATGAGAACTCTTTTAGTTGATGGATGCTCTGTAGCCAGCCGAGTCAGGCGGATCGTGGGTCAACATCTGCACACTTCACTTTGAGGACTGATCCTTGGTCAGGCAATTTTAATGTGGACTGATTTGGACTGAGAATCAGCTCCAGATAGTAGCACCGACTGGGCCAGGGTTGGCACCTGGATTTTGCCCAAGATTCTGCCGCGAGTGAGCACGAGCGAGTCCAAGCATGCAGGACTTGGGCCGCTGTTGAGCCGAGCATCTTCGACCACCTGAGTAGCTATGGAAATTGCTAGCCTAATAAAATTCTATATTGTGTTAGTTTGACTACACAAATGACTATAATTAATGTATAATGGCTGTTTTTTGGGAGGGTTCTCCTTCATGTCCTCCACAGCATATATATGCCTCCAATATGGCATCAGATATGGCCAGTAAGGTAATTAAAATGCTTCAGCGAAGGGTCTGGGCACTGAAGCAAAGAAACAATGAGACAAAGGCTTTAACACAGACAAGCTTACACACACACACACACACACACACACGCATCAACATCAACCAAACACTGCGACAGCTCAAACTCACAGTGGGACGGCCTGAGCAAAAATAGAAAGATGGCACGCTCGCTTCTTGGCACGCAGCTTTACTCTCATTACGTGGTCCGTACAGAGTGTTACAGAGACCAGGGTGGGTGTTTCCAGGGCTGGGCCCGGGTCAACAAGCATGGCGCAGTAATAATTAAGGCACTTATTCAAATTAACAGGACAAACGAAAGAGGAAGGGAAAGGGCCCATCAGACATATCCTGTCCGGCTGTGTGATGTAGATAAAGTGAATAGCACACACGTTTCAAGGGTGTGGGGGAACAGAAAAAAACAGGGAGGACTGTGCGTGCGTGCGCGTGCGTGCATGTGTGCATGTGTGTTATCCATTTGAACAAAGCCTCTCTGTATGACTGTAACCCTGTGAGCAACAGCTGTCTCAGGCAGGCACAGTGTGTGTGTGTGTGTGTGTGTGTGTGTGTGTGTGTGTGTGTGTGTGTGTGTGTGAGGTTGAGATGGGGGATGTTAGGTCTCTTTCCATAGAGACCCACCCAAAACATTTCCTCTTGTTTTTTTGTTTCTTTTTAAAAAATACACTCCACGGGCGTTCATTAGAGCTGAGGCCGATTTGAAGCTGCTCTGTTGACCTGTCGACATCTATCTGTGGTGCCAGAAGATGAGTGATTTCTGTCAGGCTGTCCATAGAGGACTGGTCACACACATACACCTCTGTGAACCCGTGGCCTGACAGGTGGCAAAATTTGGATAACACAGAGTAAAATCTGCATCACTCACGCTAACTGTCTTATCATATCCATCTCACACTGCTGCTGCTCCCCTGGAGTCCTAAAGGCACTTAGACTGCTTTCTCTTGTCCATCATGGAAAGTAAGGGGCCTTTTTGCAACTTAAAGAAACAGGTTTTTAATCTTCATCTGCACTTCTATTTTCTTATTTGGTTCCAACCTTTGGTCTCATTGTGAAGTCCCTGCTATGAAAACACCTTATCATAAGAAAAACAGTTTGAAGTTTCTGGTGGTACTCCAATTGCTGACCTCATGCACGGCTCTGTCCCCTCTTCTGCCAAGACGGGTGCCCTCCTGCTACCACCATGTCGCCCGCCCGCTTTTGTGGCACCCGCCAACCCAATTTTAGGGCCAACTTGTAGGAAGCCAGTCTGGCTGCACAGCCCACTCTCACATAGGGGCTTTTACTGAACTGGGGAATAACGCTCAACAAAATAAAAGGCCAAATTAAGTTTGTTTAAACATTATTGTATATAACTTTAAAATGTTCAAATCTGCAACTAAAAGTTTCCCTGGAAATTCGCATTTTCTAATATTTTGTTCAAAACCCCCCAAAATAAAACCACTGTTGGACTGTGTCCTCAAATCTCTCCAAAAATTTGTCACTTGTTAAAAAAAATTAAGATTGTTGAGGTAAAGTACTTAATTAAAATAAACCTTTTTTGCAAATTGTAGATCCCAGGGATGAGCTAAAATAAAAAAATAAAAAGGATTATTGATAAAAAGTCCATTTTGCTCATCTATTTCCTAAGCTTTACCTCACAAGGAGAAGTATGGAAACACAAACACAAACAGTTAGTTCTCCTAAATAATTACTTTCCATTTGTTACTTACATTGCATCAGTAAAATAACAATAGGAAGATACAGGGACGTCCCCTCCATTATCGTCCACAACTCTGGCTGAGTCTTGTCTTCCCTGGACGGAGCGAGGAGGCAGATCCCAAGCCTCAGCTTTCTTCTCGCACTTGTTCACAACTCTCCAATAATTCATCCAGCTTCCAGGGAATAAACTGTTCTCCAGGGGGGAAGCGATCGGACCCAACAGGACCGGAACGGCGCGGAGCTGCTGGCAGGGGAGCGGAGGAGCGGGACACACCTCCGGGAAGGATCGGTCAGAGACTCCGGTGTCCTGGCTGAGAAGTCTGGCAGTGAACGGCGTGTCCCGGTTACTATGAAAGACGCGGATGAACGTCCTCTCTCCCCCTCGTGTGTGGTGTACTGGTAGAGGTGGAGAAGGAGGGAGGGATGGAGGGAGGGCGGGGTGTGCCTTCAGAGGAGCAGAGCGGCGGAGCGCCGAGAGCGCAGCGCCGTGTCCAAGACGCGCACTGCATGACCAAATGGCCACATAACGGGAGTCAACTGGGTATGGCAACAAGGTGTGGCACGCATTGCCCGAGAAGGACCCACTTTGACCCTAAAGTTTGCTTTTAATATTACTGGACGTCATAGTCCAGTAATATTAAAGGTCTGATTTCCTGTTTCTAATGATTTAGGGTCTGATCAGGTGCAGATATATTAGTTTATTTCTGTACGTTTGCTAAGAAAGTCCCTTATATAACCAAATAATACGAGTTTTAAGTTGTTTAAGCACAACGCATGCCTTACTTAACAAACCATTTACTAACTTGCTTATCTGTTATAACTCATTAATAAAAACTACTAGAGCGAGTGTTATATTGATTGCTAACAGGCTGCTTTCATATTACATTCACATTGAAGTGTTTGACGTATTTTAGGTCTCCATGTGTACTTAAACAGGCCTCTCAATGTTAGATTGAAGTGGAATTATCCTACAACATCATGCGCTATCAAATTTGCAATTATTCAGGTATAAGTATTCAAACGACTTCAATCTTGAAGACACAAAAGATGACAAAAATAATTTAGCCATGGATTGAGATGTTGATGTGCTCAAAGCTAAATCTGACAGGTGCAGCTCAAAATAAAAAGGCTGGCGAGATGAAGGTAAAACTGGACGCTCTTTCAAGGCCAAAAACAGAAAAGCGTTTATCTCTAGATAACTGAAAATGTAGAATACTATAACTACTTACTTTGCAAAGACACGTGTATTTGTCATATTTACTACTTGGTATTGTTGCAGTTCTTCAGTGCAGAAAAAAGGAAACAGGCTAAGTCCTGTGGATCAATAATTCACCCAGTGAATTACTAGTGACTAAACAATTGTCAAGAATAACCACTGGACACAACACTAAGACTCAACACTTGGTAAACACTTCCACTGCTTTCAGTCAGTCCTACCGCTGAGGGAACCTGTGGGGTGACTACACCATTGATGGAGACCAGACACACATTATGAATTAATTTCTAGGAATGGGTTATTCCGGAGTGTTTTAGTAGCTATTCAATTTTAATTACGTTTGGGCAGCGGCGTCGCAGGCATCTTACACATCTCTCAAGCCCTACAGCAGCCGGGAATTTAGGGCACCGATTCAAACATCTCAATTGGTGGTGGTGGTGTGACTGCGCTCCAAGTCCGAGGCACATGTCCTTGGGTGTGTCTCACACATTGTCAGTGCGTTGGTGTGGGGGTGGTGGTGGCGGTGGTTGGATGCTTGAGTGGGAGCAACAGCTGCACAGCGGCTAACTTTTCTGGCCCGAGGCTGTGCTCAATCTTCAGCCGCCGCCTGATGGTGAGTGATAGTTTGACTGTGACTATACGCAGGAAAAGAATGTCGCTGTTAGGAAACCCACCTTGACTAATCGGAACATTAAAGGGCTTTTAATGCTTCCCGAAGTCTTTAACTTCTCTTGCTCGTCAGAAGGCACGCACAGTGGCAGAAGCTTGAACGTCAAACAAGGATCTGTAGAGTACAACTGGGGGAGGAGGGGGGGGGGGTGGTGACACTCTGGGGGAACTACTCAATTATGTGTATGTCATTTGTGTTCATTAAACATTACCAGCTGTCTGTACCACAAATGTCAGGATAACAGCACCGTGATATAACAAACTATGGGTACCACTTTCTCATGAGGCATCCTTCTTAACTTTTTATAAGCTGTAACTAATGCCTTATAAAAAACAGGTTAAAGAAGTAGTCTGGGTGGAATGAGCTTATTTGCTTTCTTGCTGCAAGTAAGTGCATTTCCCAAAATGTCGAATCATTTCTTTAATAAACATTTTACTAGCTAGAAGCCATGTAATAATAAATAATAATATGGATTGCCTGTATGCACCAGTTCACATACACACGCAGTTCTGATATCAGCGCTGTCCACAATCCTCCATGTTGATCCAAACAGCTATTCTTTTTATTGTTGTGGAGCAGACTTTTGTGTCTCAACACAAGGTTATTTTCATTATCAGTTAGTACTAACCCAAATAAAGACCCACATCGTCCTTCAGCATAAGGACGATGTTAACAGCAGACTTCTTGGCTTTTTTTTTAAAGTGAAAGCCCTGGAATCCAAAAGTTTTACTTATTAATGGCTTATATCCAACTAGTAATGTGTTAGTAAAGAACAATTTCCCATTGGTTCCAACTCCTAAAGCTTCTATGAAGAGGTGCTTTACTGGAAAGTGGTACGGCACCAGTGGCAGGGAGGTTGTTGGATGGGAGAAGGCCCCGTCAACAACCTTGTGTCTAATGTCAAAACGCCCGGAATCCTGAAAGAAAGAAGAAAACAAAAAGAAAAGAAAGGAAAACAAAGTGCCTGACGGCCCTAATCCTCAGGCTTGCTCACACTTGACTCCGACCACAGTGAGAATTGAGAGCCACCTGTTTGACGAGTGATAGACTCAACAGCTGCACTGACCTTCAGCCAATAGACACGCACACACTCCGCTGTTGTTGTTAAGCAAACTGCTGACACACACATAAGCGCGCACACACACGCATTTCCATTTGCGCTCTTTTTTCTCCCTCCTACACGCCCGCAATCAGCTGAACTGTTATAAACTGAAGCACCTTCCCCCTCGGGAATGTTGAAATCTTTCTCTCGAGACACACAACCCAAACCTTGTGTTCTCGCGGCCCAACGGGGACACAGGAAATTTCCATAAGAATGAGATAAGTGGGATTGATTTGTTACATGTGTTTGACCCATTTATTGAACAAATAATCCAAGCAGATCCATGTGAAAGTGTGTACGTGTGTGTTGAGGTTGTTACTGGCTGGTCCGAGGTGGCGCTGAGTCAGGAGGAGAGAGTTGATTGGCTTCTTCAGTGTTCGGCACCTCCACCTGTGCAAATAAAGCCGCATATGTAAATGGTTATGTTAAAAGTTATTTTAACAAGTATTACATCCACTCTTTTACCTCTTTACTCTCTTTGGTCAAGTACAAAATGGCCTAAAAATCCGATTTGTAATCATCTTTCTGCAGAGATGTTAGAGTGGCGAGGGGCATCTGTTTGGAGCGTGGGCGGCCGCGTTTTAAGCGCCAGCTGGAGGCAGACGGGGGACATGCTTCCCTACTGCCTGCAGCCGGCTCAGAAAAGATGGCGCCCACGCCTCCCTGCTTTTAGAAACCGCTCTCTGTACACTAGCACAGAGGGCGTTAAACCTAAAAACAAACCTTTGAACTTTATAATGTAGTGAATAACAACACTGCAGGGCTACTGTACAGGATTGCACTGGATGGTAAGTGGTTCCTGTTATTTTGTCCACCTGGATCTAGCCTTTTTGGGGAAACACACAACCTCTGATCTGATGAGATTACTCAGGAAGAGTGACAGCATTTGTACATTTTTGCCAACATATTCATATAAACCAGCTGTTCTGATATTAAACTATTTCCAAGTTCTTTGACATTTCTCTTTTCCAAACTTATTCTGAAGAGAAAACGAGGCCAAACTGTAATATTGTTACCACATGCTGTCTATACATATCATATACACACACATGCTCTCTGTACACATGAGGAATTGTCCCAGTGTGAAATTAATGCAGTCTTATCTTATCATTTACACAGAGAACAGTGTATCAGGTACGATGTATCAGTGTCTTCTAAAACCATAAGAGTGATGGCCAGTAGCTCCTGCAGCAGGTCTGCATGCTAATTCTGTGCTGGTAAAAACTCCAGAAAGTCGTGATCCAACTATCCTCCACTTTTAATGTCAGTCCAACTCTGATATCCATGCTTTTGTCGTTAATAAAATGCTATTTTAATTCCCTGAATAACCCAATGGGAAAATAAAATGTAGGCCACAGAGCATAGTATGTCATCACTTGCCAAATCAAGTGGATCTATTAATAAGTCCAATTTTTTTACATCACGCAATCAGTGATGCACAGAGAACGCCAGAAAGGCTGCAGCAGAATATATTTCACCTAGATGGCTTCATCCAAAATTAACTCGTAGCCTAGTTTGAATTTGAAGAATTTAAGCTTGTCCTTTAGAGACTAACTTGGTAATGCTCAGACAGAGCCGATTCAACTCTGCATCAAGGCGAGTGTCGTGATACAAAAAATCTAGAATAAGAGCTTTGAACCTGGAGGGATTTAAAAATACTTCTTCCTTGGATCTTGAGTTAGTGTCTGCGTCTTTGATGTTGAGTTCAGAACACAGCAGTTTGTCCTTCATGAGGAAGATAAGATCCTGCCTTTTCCTGAAGACTGCGGCCCACACTCACGCTCTGTTTTTGCCAAAATATAAAAGCAATAAAAATAGCTGTGTTAAATCCTAACCTCTGGCTACTTTGTGAAATCTAAAAGCAATGGCTGTAGCCAGGGCTCGAGCTCGCTAAATGTAGAACAAGCGGTAATTTGGACAAGTATCCATCATCTAGACCAGAACACAGCCCTCCTTCCCTGGGTTGGCCTCAGTGTTTCAGCGTTAAGGTCACTGTTCTTGGACGCTGTGTGAGGTTAAAAAAAGAAGAAAGAACCCTGGATATTGGCTATTCTTACCATTTTTTCTGCCCGCTGCCTCAGTTTCCTCCAGACCGTGTGGTGAGCCTGCAGAGAGGAAGACAACGTGATTAGCAGGCACATGTAGACGGTCATGAAGTACTTTCACTGCTCTGCACAAAGGAGAACCATCACATGTCATGTGAAATCTGTTCCACGACAACAGCGGTTTTATGAACAATCTCGGGGGAAACCGCTTCAGACTGCTAAAGAATCACTTCTAAATTGACTGTAATTTAAATCTGTAATTGTCTGAAGCAAAGGTGCTCATATTGGAGTTTTTAGACCGATATTCACCTTTAAATTTGACATTTGTGTCACAGAAATCTTCTACTTCGAATAAAACATGTATTAGAAATCCATGGAAAAGTATTTTTTAAGTGGGTGAAAATGACTGTAGATCTACTGGTAAGGTACACCTGAGGTTTGCCTTTGATGTATTTAAGGGCTGTTACATCACCATATTCCACACACGTCTCTACCTGCAGCTGCAGAGGCAGGGACAGGCCCTGTGCTCGACGCTGGAGTCCCCAAGGTCCCTGTCCCAGGCTGTGGACGGCCGTCACCTCGTACTGGGAGCACAGGCCTGTCCTGGCCACCAGGGGGCCCCCACTCAGCAGCACATGGTCACCACATCTAAACGATTAAGGGAGATTTAAGCAGGAGATGTACAAAACATATAACCTCCTGTAGATATACTTAACGTGCCATGTAACAGACACTACACTGGAAACATGTAGGCAGGAAATGAAGGTTTAAACCAAAATGTGTTGAGCAAAAGTCACCTTTGGAGCATCACTGTTCCTTTGGGACTCTGTGCTGCCTTTTGTTCCACCTCTTCCCGTTTACACCTGGAAGACACGGAGAAAAAAGCAACAACAGTCATCTGTTTAGGAGTTTACTGGGAGGGACAATACAGGAACAGGAAGCAAAGAGACTCAAGGAAAAAGAGGCATAAGAAAAACAGATACATTAAGCAAGAAAAAAGTAACAAAAACTGTGAAAAGATGCTATGAAAGAGCATCAGTAAGCTAAAGAAAGCAAAAAAAGAAGAAAGAAAGGAAATAAAGTGATCAGCCGAATGAGAGTATTACGTAAATGGCCCATTTTTGTGTTGTCCTGTTATGTTTTTAACACCTCAATGTAGCAGAAGTAGATGTGATATATTCACTTAATTGCTTTCAGTCAAATCTCGACATTTAGGACCGAACTTGAAGGCAGCTTCATTTCAGAAGAAAAAAGAAAGAAAAGAGAGGTGCTTTGTTGTTGTTTGCAGGACACAGTCAGCTTTTACACAAACTCCTGGGCTGTTAAGGGATTGTGTCTGGTTTTTTACCCGCATGTGGTTTTAAAACTCTCTTGTGGCAGCGATAGAGTCAGTGTTGTTAACTGCTTACTGTACGGGACTCTCACACCGCCTACAAACAAACTGCCAAATCCGATTCCTGGTTACATGATTGGCCACCGCAGGGTGACTTCAGATTGCCTTTTTCCAAAAGTTGAATCTGAAAAGTTGAAACTTCTTGCCTAAGGCCCCTGCGTTTTTTCAGCCCCCCCACAGCCTCAGCCTAAACCCAAAAGTAATGGAAAGACAGCTGAGTGTGTATGAACCGGCCTGAGGAAGGATCTGTCTACCTGCTGTGTGAGAAGATCTCCAGCGCCACAGTGGGCACCACCTCCAGAGGCTCCCATGCCAGGTCCTGGTGGATCAGCTGCTGGGCCCCTCGGGTCAGAGAGCGCAACGACTCCTGGAGGGAAAAACAGCCGTGTTGGTTTACAAATCAACTCACTTCCACTCACAAAGGATCAGGTAGAGTGAGAGATATTAGAGTTCTGTAATCCAAGACAAACCCAACGGAAGAAAGCTCTGAACCATTCCTCCTTTGCAACTGCTGGCAACATATAGACACTTCTCTTCAAAAGGTGATAATAACAAGTCACACTCTAGTTTCCTCACACACAAACAAAAGGTGTAAGTAAAGACAAACATTTATATGAGATACTGAACAACCCAAGAAGACTAAGACTCTCATTTTTGCCAAAATATGGCTTAAGACACAACTCTAAAAAAAGAACAGCATTTTGGGCCAAATGATCATCTGAGACGTTTCTTTGTCTCAATGTTTTTTGTCAGTTCAAATATTGTCACGATCGGAATCCATTTCAACCAATCAACCAACCAGCTACAATTGACGAACATTTGAGACTCAAAAGATGGATTTGGGGTGGGATATCACTTACAAGGGAAACTTAACATCAGCTGAAAATGGTCAGTTTGTGCTGACCTCTAATGGTTAAAATCCTCGTCTTGCTGTAGTAATAGAGATGGTTACGGGCGCGGCAGAAATGATGGCTTTCAGTTTAGTATTACGTTACTCTGTCAGGAAGGGAACTTTTGTATGTTAAAGGTGTTCTATAGAAGTAGATGAAAAACATTTAAAATACATT
>NC_048430.1:6135425-6151484 GCF_013103735.1 Etheostoma cragini
CACACACACACACACCGCAGAGGGGGTCCATGAGTCCAGCTGAGGGTCCAGCACCACATCACAGCAGAAAGCCCCTAAAGTAACTAAATGGAAACACACAAACAAAATCAAATTAGCACCAAAGCAACTCTCACCAGAATCCAACAGGTATGTTTCATTAATGTAAACTGAGAAAATGACCTGCCAGGAGTTCTATTCAATCAGCCTAAACAATTTCACTCAACATTATAACCTACCTGAACTGCCAAAGACCGACACTGCACTCCAACTTTCTAATTGGTATCAAATGTTCCTGGCAGAAATGTCTGGACCAAAGACTAATTCTACTGCTCTCTGATGGCTGGTCAGGGTACAGTTAGAGAAGCTCCTCTACCTGGCACCTCTGGTGTGTCGAGCAGCTCCACGGTAAAGTCGTCTTTGAAAGCAGTCTCCAGTACCTGGCCTAGCAAGCCGGCACAGGAACGCCAATAGGCCTGCAGGGGAAACAAGAGCACACTTTCTTGATATCACCTGTTTATTTTCTTAAAGCCATTTGGCTAACTCAGACTGCTAAACCTCCATATGAGCTTTGGCTGAAATTAAGAATACATTTTTACACAGAAACAGGACTGTGAATGTATACAGTCCCCCATCTCTTCCAATAGAAGTGCTACAAGAGGGGATCTCTTAATGGCCGTATTTACAGCAGGAACAACTACAGTGACCAATTACTATTTCACTATACTGTACATATATGTATTGTATTAAGATAGAGAGACTTGAAAAAGGTGTCCCTATCCTTTAAGGTAATATAAAAAGCGGAGTCAAACATCTTACTAAAGCTGGGCCTGCTGTAAAATTGGCCATGCAATTTATAAACACACTGTCACGTACCAAAACAAGAAATTATAACAATTACTCATTTCATAAAAGTTCCCCAGAAAATGTATGAAATGTCCTGACTTTCCTCATTTTGTCACTTATCTAAGAAAAAAAGAAAGAAAACAGGAAAACAATTTGAAAACCTTTATGTATAATACATTTTTGTTGTTCCTGTACCTGGTTGACCAGAGTTGGATCACTGTCTTTAAATGTGAGCAGAGTGAGTGAGCAGGATTGGGTGAGGGGTCGGTGAAGAGACCACGGTTCCCCGTCCACCAGGGCCAGGGCCGAGTTGGTCAGGTGATGCTCTGTCAGATCTGAGGGAAACACAGGGGAGTTCAGCTCAGTGCAAAACTAGTACTTATTAACAAATCATGAGGCAATGCATTATTAATACATGCAAATGAAGCAGAGATGTGAAGTTTCTCACAGTCTGAGGATTGTGTAACAAACAAAAACAGTTAAAACCCGGCAAAAGATCAATGGTTTTCTTTCTACATTCATCCTGCAGCCACGCTCCCTTTCACTCACGTCTGGCACAGCTCATCGGAGTGGACATTCCTCTGTTCATGATGAGCAGTGTACCATCCAGCCCAGGGCCCTGCATAGACACCTCTATCTTCTCAATGCGGGGGTACAGAGCCCTCTGCCTGGCCTGCTCTCTGGAGAAGACAGCGTTGCGGTGGCTGCGGACTTCAGTGGCCTGCGTGCGCACAGCTGCTGCAGAAGATGCAAAGCCTGTGGAGGGGGAGGACGAAAGGATTCAAGCAGAAAAAAAAATAAGAACGGAGGAGGAACAAAAGAAACCAAAAGGATAGCAGAGGATTCTCCATCTTCTCATACTATGTCATGCTGACATGTTATGTGTTATTGGTGTCAAAGCGATGTCATCCGGGTCATCTGGGCTCGAGACTACAATTTCTAACAAAGTCTGTGTTTCAAAGTAGGTGTGTGGAACCCAACAAGCTATGGAGTTGCAGTATGGGAAGTGTAGGCTATGGTGTTTTTTGGAGCTTGACCCATATTAGATTATTATTAGATGTATCTTATTAGCTCATAGTCAGGATACACTTGCTTAACCTTTCTAACCCATGTCAGCATATAACATTTTACACACTTTAAACGTGGTGTTTGAAGGCATTTACAGCCTGATTTTGCTGACTTGAGTGACATGATGTGTAAAAGTCATATTTGGAATAAAGTTGGGATTATACTGATAGTCAAGTAGAAGTTAAATCCTTTTCTTGCAGAGGTTAACATCAATTGTAACTTTGAGAACTAATGCTGAAAATAAACGCAGCTTGGTAACCGAAATTACAGCAGCGTATTAAAGGAGTCTGCTGCGTATTATGAGACTAAAGACAACTTTTGGTTTGAGTTATGTCAAAGCTGGGTAACAGCCACTTTTAACGACCGCCATTTCCAACAGTTCACAGCAGGAAAAGCACAGGTGTATTTAGTCTAATCAACGAGAAGGGGATTTTGTGGTGGTTCTGTGCGTGCTGGAATAACGCTAGCTTACTGGGATAGTTAACGAAACAGCGCCATGATTCACGTTATTAATTACACGTCTGTTTTTTCCTACAAGTCAACATGTTTCTTCATCCAGACTCGAGCAGTATAAAGCAAAACTCCTCTTAACCTACCTAGCTAGCTCACATGCTAATGCTAGCCGGTTAACGGTTACTCACGGCGCTGGAGAACTTGACACACGGTCCTGGTCGCCATTGGAAACAATATTTCTACACATACATAAAACAACGTATACTAGATACGAAAGGGCAAATAAATAAATCTATGTCACTTATGCCTCTGAGTGAAGGACGCCATGCCTATTTCGTGTGCAACAATAATTAGATCCGGGTAGGAACTGAAGACCAGGGGCGGAAAGGTCCGTGAAGATGACGGTGTGCTGTCCCATTTTATAACAGCAGGTGTCGCTGTTGGCAGTCATTTCCAGTAGGCTAACGTAAAGGTAACCCTGCAATACTTTGTTACATTCAGTAGAGAGAGGGGGCGGGGAATATCTGTCAGCACCATTTTTAATCAACAGTCTCTAACGACATAATATATCTCTGTAGAATACATCTTTGATATTTCTTTAGGCACTTGTACTAAAGTTTAGATATTTATGGCGTCCCTTAACAATTTAATTCTGAATCTCTGTTTCCTAAGTGTTGAAAGTCTGTTGCTCTTAAACTGATTGGATGGAATCCAAAGTTATGATCTTGGCTCTAAAGTCTCACATGTCCCAATATCATCCTCTAATGGCCTCTAATGGAATTCAGAATTTGACAAATGCTCGTTGGATTTTTCAGTACCAGAATCAGCGGTAAGTGTTGGCACTAATGGCAGCAGCAGTAACAGCAGGACGCCTGGCCAGGAAACCCAGCCGCAGGACCAAAACATTATAAATCATCTCGCACAGGCCAAGATGGAGCCAGATTACAGCTAAATAGCGAAGCTGAAAGGCTACTTTCACTGTGAGTGCAATTCTATTGACCTCTGGAGGTTAAATTAAAAGAAGAGAGACACAACTTTGAAGTTGTAAATGACACTCAGTTGGAGCTGCTTTTAACAATGAAAGCAAAATATAAGTTGCTTTACCACTACAGTCACACAAAAATTATAATTCAACAATAAATACGCATGACACATTTGTGCATAAAGATTTATTTTTTGTTGAAAATAAGTGTTTCTCACATTGAACCACTAACACGTCTGATGTGACTTAAGATAAATGACCTAAACACTGACACTGATGTTCACTTCATACAATGTAACAAGGCATTTGTATCATCTGTAAGGTGTTTAGACAAGTGTTTGTGTGTTTGTTTGAACGACTGATTGAATGTTTGATACTGTCTCTTTGGGTGAGATTGATTGTACTCAATGTCAGTGTGACAGGACAACTTTATGCACGCGTCATCCACAGTATGTCAACATTTGGGATCTTCTGAATGACTTTCCCCAAAGGTGCGGTTTCCTTTTTAAACATTCGTTCATCTATTCATTCATTCATAGTTAGGCGGGCCTGCTGTAAAATGAGCCTCCAGTTAGACTCCTTCACAGTGGATTTACTTGACATCCGTTCGGATACTTGGTGATTGGACTCGCACTGTCCCAAGGTCCCAAAAGTGCAAAAAGAAAAATACAAGCAGAAGAAAAGAGGACCAATAACACACTGCCATCACTGCTTGGATGTATGGCTGGTTTCCCAAAAAGCATTTAGCACTATAATCCTTGTTGTTGATGGCTTTTACAATGGTTTTGGCACCGTGCTGCCTTTGGGAAACCCCCGAACATTTGCTCCTAATAATCAGCATGGTGATGAATGTGGGAGGTCAAGTGTTGTTGTTTTTCTTTCAAGGGAAAAATCCACCCTGTGTCCGAGGAGGGATGTATGTTGACATTTTATTTTCCATTGACCTCCTTTCTCTACTTCTGCTTCAGTTTGGGATTTCTTACATTTCCAAGAATGCCTCTTGATCAGAGCACAGGCCTAAACTGATAGATACAGAAAGCAGATTGAAACTGTTTTAGAATTGGATTTTCCCTTGCAATCCCCCCCATCTTCAATCTATCTAACATGAATTCATTTGCATTCTAGTTCCTAACCATCCACCCATCCATCACCCCTCCAGCAGGCTGCTACTGTATGCTGCAGGCGGGGCAGCAGGCCTCTCTCCGGTCCGGCAAAGGGCAGAAGTCCATCTGCCTCACGATCTCGGCAAAAAGCTCGTCCACCATGGTCTTGCTCTTGGCCGATGTCTCCATGAAGGGGCAGCCCCAATCCTCGGCCAACGCCTGGCCCTCGCTGGGGGACACTTCCCTCTCCTCCTCCAGGTCCACCTTATTACCCACCAGCACCACCGGGACCTGCTGATACCTGTAATTGAGACAGACAGTAATATCAGAGGCCTTCTCCCCCGCTGGGTGTGTTTTGTTACAGACCGGGACTACAGAAACATCCTGATACCTAAGGGAGAAAAGAGGGGAGGGAAGGAGAGACTAAACTCAGTGACAACATGTGTGTGTGCGTGCATTGTTGGCCTACATATTGTATTTGTTAGATGCTGAAACAATAAGGGGTTCGAACAATGCACAATGGAACAAGAGGAGAGGGATAAACTACATCCAGCTACATTCAGTTGCAGCTTCCCAGAAGGCCTCCATCGCTCCCCGGGTGTCTAATATCAGTAGGCGGTCACCACGAAAACAATAATTGCCTCTTTTCAATGTTCCGATGCTCTATTCATTCTGGGATACATTATATATGTGTTAGCATGGCATGCAAGCTGTACATTTAATGGCTTTCAATTCTTGTTTAAAATCATTTTCCCTTTACTTTGCATCATTTTTATCATGCATGAAGCATGTCTTAACAGATCAAAAGCTTTCTTCCCCCAGCGTGTGGCTGACGATCCCAGTCCTCTTCCATCCATCAATACAAAGAAACCAGGCTGGGGAGAGTAATGGTATAGGTTATTGAATAATTGAATACAGCTAATGTGCTGCTCTTGCATCGGGGGTATGAACATTGGTCTTGGAAATAACATATAGTTAAAATATTCAGCTTTAGATTTGTGCATCCCTTCATTTAAATCTCATCACGGTGTTGACATGGGGACAGCAAAATATAATGTAGATAATCTACATATTTTAGGGGAAGAGTAGACACTTTTAATATAATATGTTTAAAGGGTCAATTCACTCAAATCCCACAAAAAGTTGTTTGAATTGCACATAAGAACAAGGTTAAATGATAAATTATGGCAAATGGTAGACTTTAAAGTGTAGAGTTATTGTGCAAGATTTTTGAAGTCATAAACTAAACCAACGCAGATCAAGTTGGATATATGGGAGCATCTAAAGAAATGAGCAGTTCCAATGAATGTAACCAGAGTAACCAGGATGTTGCTTCTGGAAACATATGCAAACATAATTTGTGGCGACAGTTGTTTCACAAACGTGTTGGTACAGTAAGCTCGTTACGGTACAAAGACAGTTACTTTGATCAGGCACTAGATATTTCATTTCATATAGACGTCCTTCACGTTTTCTCTGATTAAATAACTGCAGGATGTCAATTACAGAGGGTATATATTCTCACAACAGGCAATGGGCACAGACCACCTAATAGCCTCGGCCATCAGTCATTCCTAAGTGCTTTCGGGGGCCTGGCTTATTGATCTGCTGGTGCTATTGAGAAATGCGCTCTTATCTACAAATTGGTGGCCTGCTGCCACACTTCTCAGCTGGGAGAAGAGCTGAGGCGTGGAAAAGAGTTGGCAAATGTCTCACTGAGCAGAAGAGGGACCAGAGATCTGGAGGAAATGAGTGCAGGCAGCGGAGTGGAGGACACATGAGCACCTGCTGGATCTGCTGAAGTGTCCGTGAGGATTACAGTGGGCCCTGCTAGTTTCAAGGGTACTAATCTGTGGCTGAACCTGACCTCCCAGAGGAATTCACACATGAAGTGCAAATGGGAAATTATTACAAATAACGTCAGCAACTTCCTCCGACAGCGATCGGTCGACAAACAAGCTTGAACACAAGCGGGGAAAACTCGTGCAGAAAAATTCTAATGTCAAAGACTTCCCTGCAGCTTGACATTTTCCCTCACAGCGGCCGCAGTGTGCAACACACACACACACAAAAACAGCAGCTGACCTCAGCAGGACAAGCATCTCGCATGGGCTGTGGGTTTGGAAAGCTGGAGTCTAGAGGGTGTGAAGTGTGAACAAGGAGAGCACCATGCAGACAAATGCAATCTGACAGCCTAGTAGGAGAAACTCTATATATAACTACAAAGACACGGGGAGAGCCAGCTTCTCAGGGTTGGGTAGGGAGTTTGTACAGAGATTGTTTGTTGCAGCATCAAACTCCCGCTCCCTCCTCACCAGATGAGGAGAAGCTGAAACTGCTCAACACAGCAAGAACAAAAGTCTCCCCATGGGGATTAACAGGTTGATATCATGTGTAATGGAAGAACATGTCACTTAGTATTTGGGTTGAAACATTGGGCGTTTTGCTAGCTGGTTTGCTTAATAGCTAAGAAGTGTCTCTACCTACTGTACAGTATAACTCGGCCTTATGACTGTAAATTTATAACATTGAAAATAAACCTTTTTCACATTCTGTCGTGGTTTGGATGAGATCTAAAATCCTTATTTTTGCAGAAGCGCTTCCAGTTCTTTGTGTTATTCTTCCCATGGGAAGTTGACATCGTAGTATTTCCATTTTTCTGCTATTTTATACGTCTATTTACTTCATTTCAGAAGGAAATTTACTTTTTTTATTCTACCATATTTTCTTTGCGGATTAAGGTTTGACATGCAAAACCCATAACGAGCTTGTAAAATGTGACATATTGTTATAGAATAAACTACTCAACTGTACATAAAGTCAATTAAACTAGCTCCACCTCGACCTGCTACAACGTTAAAATACTGTTTATATATATCAATGGGTCAGTAATACAACAATATACCACTGACAGAGGCTATTCTCTATAGATAGTGCTTTTATTTTGAGCTTTGAAGCTGCATGATTTTATATTAACAAATCAAAATAAAATAGCTACGTGTTACAGGTAAAAAGGGTCAATCATAGTAGCACACTTACAACTTTAAGTAGTTTTAAAAAGCCGTGTCAGCTCCCTGAATGTTCTCATGGTACCAAGGCTTTAGAAGTACAGTTCAACGCTTATGTTTTTCCTGAAGTGGTTTTACTCTACAGGTTCTATGAATATAAATCAGGCAAAATTACCAACATTGCTAACTTGTTCCTGGTCCAGCACAAGAGTTGGCAGCCAAGCACTATGGGAATTATCAGCAGAGTTGGAATGTGTTTGGGTTGCTTGGCTGAAACTACCAGCTGTATGAAAATGCAGCTTTTTGTTTTCGAAATGCAGTGGGCGAGTTGTCAGATTGGATTTATGGAATAGGCAACAGCAGGTGGCTGAGCTAATGAAATTTTACAGAGCTATGGATGTTAAAATCTGTATTGATCTCTATAATATCGCTGTAAAAAAAATCTTTCTGAACGATACTGTGAGTATGTTTCTGAGGGAGTCCATGGCGATCATAAAAAGCCATCATCTGTACGTCCAATTGGGAAAAGCTAGTCTTGCAATCCCTCACCTATCTCCACGGTGCTGTGCAGTAAGGTTTGGCTACACCACACATACATTCTGGGATATGAGGAAAAAAACGCACTGGGCATTTCTATGAACCAATCACGGCCGTCTCTCTGAGCTCCGGACGGTGCACAATCTCAGGTCTAACGAAGGCACTTGTTTTGGTGGAACAGTTGCATCCCGCAAAAGAAATTACCACATGAAGTTTTAAATGAAGTTAACTGTTCCCATAATACAGTAACGGGAGCTAGTAAATGATCTGGATACGGGGTTAAAGTTACCAGTGTGTCACTGTATACTGGATTTTGTCCATAGCAATCCTTGCCTTCCATCCCAAAGTTAGTTAGTTAGAAAGTAAAGGCCGTAAACACATTCCTTGTAAATCTGCGTGCCATTTTCAGCATGTGACGTTAGCTCACTAACTCGGAGGTTGTTAGCGCTGTGAAGGGGCGATGTCTGACTTTCTGACGTACTTCCGTTGATCCAGACTAGTGAAAAGCCGCTGCTGCATTCTCATTAGTGGAGTGTTAAATAACTTTTGCTGTTATACATTTGACCTTTACAGCACACAAAAACTAGTTACGGCCATTTGCCTCCGCAGGGTGTTATTCCTGTTGGGGGGGAGGCAAACTCACAAACACTTCCACACACAGAGAATCATTGTTTACAACTCACACAAAAAAAGATGGCCTCTACATTTTCCACTGAGCCTCAGGGTACAACAGCCTCATTAAGGCTACCTGCTGTGCTAAATAGCTACATTGAACTCGCTTGCATGTTTTCACAAGCCCCAAAGCACCAGCAAACACGTACACACATACAAAAAAACAGTCGGGCATCTCCAACGTGAAGCCCTCCAACCCTGCAGTCGCCTTTTCTTTGCTCTCTGTATCTTCTGTTAATTAGCAGTTGGAGCAGATACACTGTGACAGCCAGCTGAATGCATGCATCTGTTTGTAGGAGCGGACAGAAGAATCCCAGGCCCTTTGGTGTAGTGCCTACGCTGTGTTAACTCCCAGAGGGAGAACGAAGCTTCTATAGCTAATTTAGCGCCTAGCATCCCGGCAACATGAAGAGGAAAGCAAGGAAAAAAATAACACAACCACATTCCTGTGATAAACAGACACAAAGAGGGCCTGCACAGCAGATGGAAAAGGTCTTTAATCTTTTCTTTTTTTTTTATTATGAAGCCCCAGGCTTCATTTCCATCTTTAATGGTGCCGCGCAGCTCCTCCAGATAATCGTATTTTCTTTCCTGCAGATGCAAAGGCAGTATAGGCAGTATGGGAGTAGACATGTGTTAATTAGTTGTATTACTCCTACTGTTCTGTGCAGCTAAACAAAGACAATAATTCAAAGTGAGATTAAACGATGTGTAAAGTAACAAAGTGTGAGGAAACTTAAATGTTATTAATGTTCCAGATTTCATTCCTAATCCCACCTACGAAGCTCTGATTGTTTTTCCAACCCCAGACCTGAAGACCCCAGACTTGAGATGCTGAAAAAAAGGACAGCAATTAAGAGATCTGGAACCAGGCCCCTTCAGTCCTCTGTTATTCCAAAATACTTACTAATCTGGAATCCTAATTGATCTCCGGTTTTCAGTTCTGTAGTTTATTAGACCTAAATGTGGGAAAACCCAGATACAGATCAAAGCAATGCCATTTTTTCCTAAGGGGTCACAACACACAAATTGGGGGGTTGCTTGTAAATTATATCCACCTCCTTGGGACTCCAAAACAGTCTGGGAAAGGACGACCCTCTTTGGAACTATTTGGAAGCCAGGGACAAGTTCAACCCGTGCCAAGGTGTTGCAAGTATAGACCCTTTGCTTTAAAGACTGTCATATCTGTTTTCAGATATTTCAGAGCTGCCAGAAAGCTACAAGTCATTTTTGAGTGTGATATATTGAAGATAATAGTGAAAACCCTTTCCACAGAGTTACACACCAACAATGAGTACCTTACTGGAGGCTCTCTTTAACTCCCATTTTAAACCAAGCTGGCTGCTTTACAACTCTCTCCTTGATGGCAAATGCTAAATGTCTGAGGTCAGGAAGTTGCTTTGGGCCTACACCAAACTGCCCCCTGGGATATGTAGCTTGGGTCTCTCCACCCTTTTCCCAAGATGCTCACCTCCTGCTATTAGACACAGCATCAGTGCAGCGTGAAAATGCAGCTCAAGTGCTTTGAACGTGCCTCCTCCTCCGGGGTTCTATGATAACCCTTCACATGCAAACGTGGAGATTATTAGATTGGGAGGAGGGCTACACCCAGATGTTTTCACAGATAGCAACTGAAATGGAGTTTATTGGGTTGGTCTGTGAGGTGCTTAGGTCTACAGAGGGTGGAGTGTGTCAGAGAAAACATGCATAAGTTATACACACTTGTCATGAAAAGCACAATATTTAATCATGTCAGAGCGTCTCATATAGATTTCCTCATTCTTTCTGCTGAAATATATAATAACCAATTAGGTAGATGCAGTGCAGACTTTTGTTTCAGCTAGTTTCAGCTTTGGGACCAATTGGCGGGGCCTGCTGTGGACAAAGTACACAGTGATACACTTGTAAGAGCAAATTATGTTTAACTATGTGTACAGCAGGACATGGGACGGAGGTGTGGGGCAGGCCAACCAGGTGTTTATTGCACCAACAATGACCACATAAAATGGCAGCCATGGGCTCAACAAACTAAACTGAGGACCACAGGTAGCGTGGGGTCCTGACAGCAGCGGTGCCTGACGTAAACCGGCAGCCTTTTATAGCCTGCCACCGACAATGACGCAGACCCTACCACAGTCCAAGGGAAACCTGAAATTCACTTGACATTAACAACTATGCAAACCACAAGGAGCCAGTTGAGGTGGTCCGGGCATCTGGTAAGGATGCCTTCCTGGGCGCCTCCCTAGGGAGGTGTTCCAGGCCCGTCCAGCTGGGAGGTCCAGCTAGCAAATTTAAATAGCTTGTTACTGTAACTGTGAACAGTTAATATTTAATATTGAATGTGGCGTTTTCTTTGCGGGGTGCAAATGTTCTGAGACCATTTTGATAAGCTGTCAAAGTAGAACACATCCTTCTGCAGCCACCCCCTGCAAAGGCATGCTGGTTTATGTCTCCCTAATGCAGGCCTGAAGTCTTCTTGGCTTCCAACCCAACACAATCCCATTAAAGTTCTAGTCAGTGGGCACATACTACATCTGTGTGGCGCTTGTTATTGCTGCTGCTGGCTCAGCAAGAAGTTGGGAAGAGGGAGGCTGATCTCCTGGAGACAACTAAGAGCTGATTGTGTTGCTAGTTTTATTAAAGATGGACAGCGTGGAGTCAAGTGAGGCCATGCTTAAATAAACAGATTACTGCATGTCCCTGCACTGTGCAATGATTTGGTTCTTTGAGACAAACCGTAATAAATTCCATACAATGTTTTTTTTAAAGCATTGTATAATATAGTGGGATAAAAACATACAGTAACAATCCCTACTTCAAACCCAGAGCAGTGTGAAATAAAAGTATGAAATATTTACAGATACACACTTGACAGCGGTGGTTGGTGCAGCGTAGGCAGCCGCATCAGGTGGCGGCTGGCTGGAGGCGGCACAGCACAGTTTTTCCATCTTTTTAATTTTCAAAGGGGTTCCCTCATGCACTCGTCCCCACTGTGCCACGTCAGCTGTGACGCTCTTCTGCTTCCACTCGGCCTGTGACGTCTGTGCCACAGGAGCATTCAGTTCACTCCGGTTGATGGAGGTGAAGAGCACTGCACCAAACTGTGCCGGTTAAATTATGAATTATTACTCAATTTGCAGTTAGATAAATAAATGTCCCACTGCCTATTTTATTGAAAAAAAGCTGTAAGAGGGAAGATTAATAAGAGGAACACAGCATGTTAGATAAGAAAAAGAAATTAGACAGGAGACATTAGGACCGGCCTGTCTACTCTGTGTCAGTTTATCAGTCCTTCTGCAAAAGTCTTTTTTACACATTTGGTACTTACTTTCATAATTTTGTGGTAAGGGGGGGGGGTTATGTGCTGGACTATTCGGCAGTGAAATCCTGAAGTCTCCGCTGGTTGCCTGGCAACCTCAAGATAATAAAAAGATCTACGCCCTGCTAAGAAAAAGTCCAGCACTTAACCCTCCCATTAAACTACAACTTGTGATTTGTGTACTACATTTTTGTGTAGATTTGTCAATTAGTGAGCTGTAGAGGGGCTGGAAGGCTGATTTTCTTTTTCTTTTCGGACAGAGCCGAGCTAGCTGATTCCTCTGCATCAAGTCCTTAGCTAAGCTAAGCTAACCATCTTCATGCTGCACCTTCACATTTAGTGAACAGATATGAAAAGAGTCTCATTTTCCTATTATTTTTAACATTTAAGGCCCTGTGAGTTTGGCAGCCTCCCATTGCTAATCATCGGCCATCATGCAAATATAATGACCAATGATATGTCTTTGGCCAACTCTCCTGCATGTCCCCATAAACGTCATCTATAACCTGATTGAAAATGGAACCTTATATTTCAACATAATGGTCTTGCTGATACTATATTTTAAGTATGCTTGTGTTCACAGTGTCCTAGAGGGAGAAGTAAACAGGGATAACACACAACTCGGGTGTCCCAGGTGGACTCAATCTGGGCCGTGAACCCCCGGGCCGTCAGAAGATCCCGAATGGACTGTTTTTAACCTTTAAAACAGAAATCACTGACATAGCACCAAATCAATTACAGCTGTGGTCTGTCACGGTCATTAAGCAGATTAAGGGAGGCACTGAGTCCAAAACCCCGATGTCACCAACCAAAAGGAAAGATCCCACTCGTCCAGAGTTAGTCATGTGTGAGAGACAGAGAATATCAAACCCAGCGAGAGTTCAGCGGGTTGATCTATGACAGGTGAGCCGCAGCTGGGCTCTTATGAAGAACACATGAGCTGGTTGCAGCTTCTCACGGAGCGGTGGAGGGGATCCAGACAGGAAGGAAGAGGAGGGAGATGAGAGGATGTAAGTATGGGATGAATTCTGGGCCTAATTGTGAAAGATATCTACAAATCTGGTTGTGGTTCTTTAAGTGGGGGATCTATGGGCCCTTGGGAGGTTCCTGGGTGTACTCCGGCAAAACGAGGAATAGTTCAATTTTATTTCACTGTAAATGAATGAGGTAATGTCAAGGAATGGGTATGGTAATTAAAACTTTCTCTCCCACTAACACAACCAGCTTTTTGTGTCCATAATGCCCCAGGATGGGACCATTGTTGGGGGCCTAAAACAGAAGAACCTCATCCCTATTGCATCAGAATATATTTACAAGACAATAGACAGTGGTGCTTTATATAATACATCGGACTTTGTCTCACCTTTTCACCCTGATGATCTGGTCTCTCATGGGCTTGATGTCCTGAAAACTTTGCTGGTTGACCAGACTGTAGACCAGGATGAAGCCTTGGCCGTTCCTGATGTAAAGGTCCCTCATTGAGGCGAACTGCTCGGTGCCGGCTGTGTCGAGGATCTCCAGCACCGACGGAGAGGAGTCCACTTCGATCTCCTTTCTGTAGAAATCTTCAATGGTCGGATCGTACTTCTCTATAAATGTCCCGGTGACAAACTGGACCGTGAGGGCGGACTTCCCCACCCCGCCGCTGCCGAGCACCACCACCTTATACTCCCGCATAGCGCTCCTCCTGTGGACTTAAATCCGGCATGCAGAGAATAAAGTCTACAACAGCGGAAAAAAGAAGCGCATCCCCATAAACAGTAGTCTAGACTCCCACTACAGCCATGACACAGGGACAGCCAACGCTAACCGAGGTGCTCTTGCAGTTCAAGGCGGGATGCTGGAGCATGTAGCCTGGGTATGAGCAGCCACAGCCTCTACGGAAATATTCCCACGCTATCTTGCAGGGAAACCATTCCGGAGGCATCCATAATGCAATGAGGCGTCGGTGTGGTAAAATAAGACTGGCTATTATTAGAAACAACAACACGGCGCATCTTTTTATGTGCCGAGAAAACAGATGAGCTAACACTACATTTGTCTGCCCAGTGGGGTACAGTAGCCTACAGTTAAAGGCAAAGAGCCCGTTTCTCCTTAAGAAGGCTACAGTGCTGGGAATCCACGCCTCTGGATCGGTGCGTCCACTGGGTATGGGGGGTGATTAGTGCCGCCTGGAGACAGTGGAAGAATTGGAGGAAGATAGACAAAGATGTTAGAGAAACAACCTTATCATTATGGGAATTATACAACATCATGTGGTACTTTGGAGATCCCTTAGGAACAAAACTAAATCTACTAAATCATCTACATTTTGATAAGCTGTCAAAGTAGAACACATCCTTAACGTTTATTTTTTATTTTTTGCAACTTCTCTAAAGAATGACACATGTGTTTTGTGATCCCACACCCAGGACCCTGTACATGGGCATTCTCTATGGCCATTTAAACAGTGTTATTGACCCCTCATATATTTTCCTTCACTTTACACAAAAATCCTCCTCTGCAGTCACAGGAAATGACTTGGAAAACCATCAGTTAAAGAGTTTACTTGTCCCACTCTGAGGCCTTATCGTTATGTTCATCATCTGTGTCAAAAATCATTAAAATGTTATTGTAAATCTTAAAACCAATTAGCTGAAACAACCTTAAATGTCATTTAAATTAGTCTGTGATCTGCTGTTTATTGACTTTCATGGCTCCCTTATGTGGACGTCAGGGACCAACAGGGGCTTTTGAGAGGGCCCCGAAGAAAAACTAGGGACCACCGACAGTTCAGGACTGAACTACCTTACTGGTCTATAGTTAGTCAGATACAATCCTGCAAATACAAATAGTGATTCTAACGTTTTTACACAAACAGGACCTTTAAATGACACGAATGAGAGATCCAGACGAAGCCCTTCTTTGATTTTCTTTATTTCTTTCTTTCAATAGATTTTACACTATCTTGCTGGAACCAAAGAAACATTTGACTATAGAACATAAAATAGCACAAAATATATGCAAAAAGAATACATTTAAAAATGATTACATTGAAACTATAAATCCGATGAGGGCCTTCTTGTCAATTTATCTTTATGTCTTTACTCTGTTGCTGGGGGACACTGCAACAATGATGGCCGGTCAGTCACAATTCAGAACCTGCAGTCTCCAGTGTAGTGCCCTCTGCTGGCTAAAGCTGTGAATTACACATTCCAGTTCCATTGTAAGGCAATGGGACAAGAGATCTCACTTCAGATTTGGGACACCAGAAGAAAAGATCAATGACTGTTCACTCTGTTGCAGTTCCCCCCGCCTTGGCCTTGTGGTGGCTGGTGCGCACATTAAAACCCTAAAAATATTATTTTTTAAATATAAAGATACATATTTTAAATAAAACTGAGAGAGGATTTGAGAAAAGAGACCCGTTCAAGTCTCCTTAATAAATTCCATACAAGCTTTTAAAAACATAAAACCTTAAGCACGATGGACTCAAGATAAGGCAAAGTGTTTGGATAAGCTGAGTCTGCTCAGATGACCAACTGCTCAGAAAGTGCTTACGTTTTTCTTTTTTCCATCAGTCAATCATTGCCAACACGTAAAAAAAAAAAACATAACATCTCAAAAGGATTCCATACACAAGGGCATTGTGGGTCACCAAATTAGGACAATTTGTGTACAGACTTTTTTTTTTTTCACTAGAAACATTCAGTACGTTATCGTTTAGTAAGAAAAGAAAATATTGGTTTCTCATGCAACATGTTGAATTGAAGTTATTTACCGGTGGTATCTGCTTTTGATTGATGAAGAGATTTACTGTACTAGCAAGGTGCAGAAACCTGTAAACCCTTAAAAGGAAATGAAAAACAGATCACATCTTTAAACAATATGAAAAGTGCAATCCTTAACTCTATTGATACATACGCCTCAAATATAATGTCTCGGTGTGGAACCTAAAGGTCCTTTGTCATGGGGGAACATCTGAATTTATAGATTATTTACTTCTTAAATATATATACACTGTGTATATACACTCACCGGCCACTTTATTAGGTACACCTGTCCAACTGCTCGTTAACACTTAATTTCTAAGCA
>NC_048430.1:6151584-6181929 GCF_013103735.1 Etheostoma cragini
ATGTAATATTGATGACTTTAAATCTATTTAAGTGTTACAGTCACAGCACTATACAGGCTGTCATTAGCTAATGAAAATATTAGGTCATAAGAAATGTTTGTATCTTCTTTACAATCTACCTTGTGTACAGTGTTCTAGCAAGAAGAAACAAAAAATCAACTTAACAATGTCATTTACAAAAATACCCAACTTTAGTAATTGCAACATTTGGTTGCCACAGCAACAACTTAATATTGTTATGAAATACTATTATACTAGCGTGAAAAGTACATCTTTTTTGAAATTTTCTTCTCTTTTTTTTGGTAAAATGTCATCTATACAATAAACATTTTTTTCCCCCAACAACACAAGCAACTCTATAACTATGCTCATTACTGCAACACCGTGATCCTTTTATCGATGAGAAGGCAAGAAAGATCCAGTAGCTTTCTATTGGTGGGCTGACTTTTAAACCCCACCCCTCAAATGTGTGCGACTTCTCATTCGCTGACCTGACAGGTTAGACCTTGAAATGACCAACCGTGCAGAACGTAGCACAGCTCAATAAATTACATTCATTTCAAAATAGAATAGTTAACAACATTGTTTTTGACTAAAATTTGACCAAGAGTGACATAAGATAAATTACAACAAAATAAAACTTTTACCACCTTCCACAAATATTACATACAAATCATAATGCATGTGGAGACAATCAGAGTGAATGGAAGTGAAACCAGAGTGAAGCACTCCTGTTCCAAGGTATGATTGGGGATTGTCAATGTTAATCAAGCACCATGAAATTACATCAAAGTTTTTGAAATATGGGAAATAAGATTTAGTTTGAGTAAAAACACGCAGATTCAAAATATGCAAAAAGAAAAAAAAATTAATAATGAGAGGGTTGATCTAAAAATATTAAAAGACAAATGATTGTTTTGGATAGAGGTGGAGATGGTGAATGGTTTGGGGGGGGGGGGGTCCAAAAATACCTTGATAGTAGACACAACACAAATCTTTAAATAACTTTGAGTACATTTCTAGAACCATGGATATAAACTCTCAAAATAAGACTTTACATACATTACACAGTTTACAATACATTTTTTTTCTCACTCACGTTCCTCATGTCAACTACTCAAACCATGGTAGGAAACGATGGGACACCATGAAAATCACCAGACATTCTACAAAGCTATTTTGATTTGTCGTTTATTTTACTTCTTTTCGTTTCGATAAAGTCACTTGTGATGTTAATGAACGGTAACTAGGAAACGGTTTCCTAGTTACGATTCATGAAATGTGATGTCTTTCCCAAAAGGTCCATGTAATTTCTGACAGCCGGTATGTTGTGTCTGTGACTTTTAGTGATACACTCTGGATGAATGTGTTGTTGATGAGCATTTTTTAGGCACTTCTACAGTTTTCTAAAATGGAACAGGATTATCGGTGATAGTAGGGTTGGACAGGACAACCGATGGTCACAGATAGCCCTCCAGTCGAAGTTCAAGTCATCTTTTGCTTGACGAGCGTCGTCAAATGCACCGTTTTTCTGTTTAGTCTTAGCACTTAAGTCCCTCACCCACCCCCCAAAAAACCTCTCCTACCAGGCCTGGTGTTGTCATCACCTGCAAGACCTCGCTTTAAGTCCCAGTCTGCCGGCAGACCATCAGTCTCCAGATCCATGACGCACATGCACACACACACAAAAGGCTTGGTATGTCTGGAACAAAACCCTCAAGCTTGGTTAAGCCATTGGCACAGACCCGAGCCTTTAGGCTGTTCGGTAATGGCCATGACTATCTTGTGTCAACACTGGGCACTGTCTTCCCCAGTCCCAACTGCATGCAAAAATCCGTGCACAATCTATCCCGCCACTCCTCCTGAACAAAGAACTGAACCCAGCACCGAAACAAATAAAGGGTGCGTTGTGAGCAGCTTTCGCGATGGCAAAAGTGAAGGAAAAAAAAATAAAAAATTATTATCAGGGTGTTAAAATGTGGCTCTGCTTTCTGGCAGGTTGATTCCACCGACCTCTTCAACTTTGGCAAGATGTTTCCGGAGATGAGAAGTTGGCAGTAGGGTAGGGGAGCATAAGCTTCATCATGGCATCTTAACAGCATCTGGGGCAGATGGGGGTCACAGAGGTACCCCCTCGCAGGGACAGTCACTGAGCCTGTCTGCCCCAAGGACATTCAACTTTGTAGAGAGAAAAGCAAAGACCGCAAGACAAGAACACTCTTGAAAGCGCCGAGTGAGTTGGTGTGGTTGTGCACGGGTTTTCTGTGACTCTTCCTGTTTTCCACTAAAACATTAAGCACTATATATGTCTCCTATAGTGCAAATCAAGCATCTTTTTTGTTTTACTAACCAAAGGGATGAACATTGTGCAGCGTTGTTTTTGAATAAATATGAAAGAGAGGGGGTCCACGGTACTTTGGGAGAACAGTTGTTAAAATGACCTATATAGTGTGTCTGCTATGTATGTGGTACTATACATAAGAATATTTTTGACTTTTTCCATGTTAATAGTTTTTTTTTCTAGCAATACGTACAGTATATATCTTCTTTTTTTTTCTTTTTAAATGTGTGTGTGTGTGTTACACCGGCACTGCAGTTCTTACGGTTAAATTGAAGAGTTAGACTCTTAGCATGCAGGTTGCTGGACCTCTATGGGAGAGGTAAGGTAGTATTTACACAGGGACTGTTTTGGGTTTCCTAGTGCAGCTTCGTAACACTCCATTTCCTTCCTGAAACTTACTTCAGGATAATCTAGAGGAGAGAGACAAAGCGGTAGAAACAAGAAAAGGAAGGAAAGAACACAAGGAGAGACAAATTTAGTGAACCTGTAAGAGAGAAACTTTTTATTATTATACTTTTGACATAAGAATATATGTACACATACATAGAATTTATGCTTTATTGTGTTTAGTGTGATCTGGGTCAAACACTATTTGCTTGCTGGATCATCTGACAACCTTCACGCTCCCCTTAATATGTCCTAGCTCTGATTGGCCAGGTGTGGCCAGGTGTGAAAGTAGGCAGAATTTGAACTTCTCCTCAGGCATTTTCAAACCTATAGTTTGTTTGATCTAATGAGTTGATACAATTGAAGTCGTTGGTTCGACTTCTTTTCAGAAAATAAAATGATGAATGAAGTGATCCAAAATGCATTACTAACGGCCACATGAACACATTCACTCCGCTCAGTGGTTAGATTTGTCAGGAGAAAGTAAAACACACAAAGAAGGTCCGCACAAATATCAACAAGGCAACATACTTTGTTGGCAGTCCAGGTCAGACATCGATTCATTCTCCGGCTAGCTGCTGGCAACTATTTCTTTCTTGAGCTCTACGGGAGCCGTTGAGCTCAAACTCAGAGAATGTTTTGTAGTTGGAACAGATCAATGTCGGATCAGAGAGAAACCAATTCGTCTTAAGGGTCTTGGAGAGAGATCAGTGCGCGACAGTCAGGACGAGGCTGTGACGGCAGGCTTTTCACACCACCTTTGAGTGTGGGCCATTCGGAACAACATCAACACGCTGTTTGCACTTTGTTGAAGCATTTTGAGGAATTCTGAGAGCTATAGGCATCAGGTGGCTGGTCAATAATTTGTCTTAGTGGTCCAGTTGGGGTCGCCTGGTGTTTCAGGCAGATGAGAGCAAAAGCTTCTAATAATTTGCAAATAGCATTTGACCCAGGTCTGGTCACCTCTGTGGGTATTCTCTCTTTAGGAGATAAAGACTAATCCAACAAACAACAGAGAGAGAGAGAGAGAGAGAGAGAGAGAGAGAGAGAGAGAGAGAGAAGGGGGGGCAGGTAGAAGAGCTGCTGGCTGCCATCATGTGGTTGCCACTGGCAGCAAGCCAACAAAGTAAAAAGCAGCATGGCACTTGTTAATATACAATAGACAGCCAGCAAAGGACAGAAGCCACTGGTCACATCACACATCACAGGAGGTTACCACAGGTAGAGTGAGTGAGTGATGTGGACAGGCTGAGGGGAAAGCCTGCGCCACAGTGCAGGACAAAAATAGGAAAATATTACTGGGTGCCAGAAGGGTGAGATCAGCCACATATAGGATGGTACACCCCATCCGCCTGGCACCACAGGTAGGGAAAAAACAAACACCAAGAATTGTTTGCAGGTCCTATTTTGCAGTGACACTAGCAGCATGTTTCAGCCTGGAAGATGATTAATGTGTGTGTTTACAAAACCATGGTGGACGTTTGAACTGCTGTTTATTATTGTCAGATTATTATTCTAATTACATTGTATCTTAGTGACCTAGTCTGTTCAATTTTAATAAATGTGATAAGCATGACAGGTTCTCCCCACAGGGAGGTGAGAGATTGAACCCTGGTCCTTAAGCCAAAGAGCTGCTCGATATAACAACTTCATATTCCATTTAATTCTTACAATGTATCTTCCTATCAGCTCTGTAGGCAGATCACATACAGCCTGTAAAGTACGTCATGTAATGCCATATTCGGACAGTCGAGGGCGCCGCAACTTCACAGTCTTCAGTGGGCGAGAGCAGAGATGTTCCCAGAGACCCCCAGCCCTGTTAGCACATGGTTAATATGAGCCACAACATGGAATGGTGGGATTGGTTCCTGCTTGTCGTGTCACGATGCCGTTCAGACGGTCATGAGTAGACCAGACTCCTCTCAACAACACCCTGTCCCTCTAGGCATGTGTGCTACTCACTGTTGATCCATTTTGTTTACATCGGAGGTAATTAACACATATTCTTTACATGATTACTAACGTCACTATGCTTATTTCCGTCTCCTCCGTCCAAATTGTCTTGAAGAAGCCACGTAACAATGATTGAGATGCTAATGGCTGATGCTAACCAGCTAGCATTAGTGCAATCTCAGACTTTGCAGCTCACAGTTTGGGACTGAGAGGTTGTTTTTCAGCAAACACTGACGTCTGCATCATGTGCCCTTCCATAAAATAACAAATAAAGAAGAATCTGGGTGTGTATTCTGAAAAACCATACGATGGGTGACGTGACTGTAGTAAACAAGGCATGTACTGTAGCAGTACAGCTGGTGATTGTAAGTGTTAACTGCTTCCTAGCTGGATGAATCTTTATGCAGGGCAGAGAGAGAGAGGGGGGGGACAGACGGAGGCAGACAGCGAGGGCTGACGTCAGTGTTTCTTCTGCTTCTTGTCCCACATGCATCTTTAAAGAGCAGCTCTGCTTCCTGCTGCTACTGCTGCTGCATGCCAATTACAGGAAGAGATGGTGACTCGCAGGAAGTGCACACACTGCTGGCCTACGAGGGGCAATAAAGCAAAAGGTACCGGGGCCGAATCCTTGGTTGATTGGGGATCTCGGAGAAATGACTCATGTTCTTTTTCTTTTTTTTTTAAACAAACCTGAGATTCAGATATCCTTCACACAAAGTCTCCATTCTCATTTTTTTCAAATTCCAGATGGGAATAGTTTTTAAAGATGTTCATTCTCTAACTTAAATTGTAATTAATTTATGTTCTCTGTACATTAACGCTGTAAGACAATGAAAAAAAGGCAGTGAAAAGAAGTGTTGAAATGACGTGGTGGTTTTCCAGTTCCAGTATATATTTCTACCTGTGGAACACTTCTATTCTGTTCATCTGTGTGTCCTCGAGGCACCTCTATACTGAACTACCAGCAAATGATTACCAGCTGTGTAAGGCCAGAGTGCCAGCATTGTGCTGAAATTTCCAGGTTAAAAATGGGGCACACATGCGTCACTCTGGCATTCAAATCTGGCCCTGCTTCGCCGGCTCCCGCACACAGCAACAGTATAGCCGCCGATCAGAGGCCATTTTTAGACTGCTTCTGTGATCATTTTTCCTGAGTCTGTCTCACCCGGACAAGCATGGCACATAACTATAACCTTGTGATTTATTCTCCCTTTTATCCCGCGACCAGGGAAAGGTAAAAAGGCAAAACTGGGAGGGGTGAAATAGGAAAAAGAAATCCAACATGGCAGTTGTTACGAACCAGCTGTAAGTGCTCCATAAATTGCCTGTATGTATTTGCTTGAATGTGTGTGTGTGTTTGCATAGCACACAAGCAGTACAGATGGTGCCCCCTATTGCAAATGAAGAGGCTTATTTGACAACAACAAGAAAAGTGAAAACTAAAATAAATGAAAAATAAACTGAACATGCGAAACAAAACCAGGAAGTAGTGCAACACAACACAAATACTACTTTGCAAATGTGGGAGCTCTGAAGAAGTGCTTGTTGGGAGCGCCAAATGGAGCTGTGCACGATGTGTGCATAAGAAATACGATCAAGTGCACTGTCACCGGCTTGTTCAGGTAGCCCCTCTGCTTTAAATTCTCTGGAAAATACTCACTCAGAGACGTTCATCCCAGTGTGAGCTTGCCCGGTGCAGGCGGACGGACGCATAGGGAGGGGCTTGGCGTGGGCTAAGGCTCAGCTGCCGGTTATTCGGCTCACTATTTGAAGGCAGTACTTATTCAGAGCTCCAGGGACGGATGAAAAAAAGCTTTAAAAGGAGCAAACCTGATTGGCTGGTGCTGTTGCTGCGTAGGGGACACTTGTGGCAGGAGTTGTTGCTGCAGAGACAGTAGCAGGCGTAGCACTGTACATCATTGGGACTTTGTTTTGAGGGGGAAGGGGGGGGCAGTGGGGGAGAGGGAGGAGGAATGGGGGCGAGGGAAGGAAGTGGTAGCGATGGACAGGTAGGTGGAGCATTATGGTAACCATGGCAACAGGTGTGATGTGTGTGTGTTTACGGTATCGTTTGTTGTTGTTGTTGTTGTTGTTGTTGATGGGGGTGGTGGTGGCAGATGTTACAGAGAGCCAGCAAGCCATCGTTAGGGTTACACCGGCAGATGGCATGCAACCATTCACAATGCAAAGCAAGGAGGACAGAAAGAAAGAAAGAAAGAGAACATAAACAGAAAGAAAGAAAGAAAGAAAAGGAGAGCATGGGAGAAAAAAATAACAAAACAAAAAACAAGAGGAGAGAAGCTGATTACAATCACAAGTAAGGAAATGTATACGGAAAATCAGTTTGCTGTTTTTCCCAGAGAAGTTGAGGCGCACAAGACACCAATTACAATAAATCGATGACATTTTTGGCAACAGTGATGGGAATCTTATTTTTCTAATTCATGTGGGCTGACAAGTTAAATAGCAGGGAGATGCCAAAAACCCAGGCGGCTACTTCATTGCGCATGCCAAACACATGCATCTCAGACAGATTGCTTTGATATGATGTTTAAAATCATTATTCCGAGTCATCGTGTTCCCATTTATTAATGTAAGACCTGCTGATAAGCCAACTGGGACTTGTTGTAGTTCCCGTCCCCTTTTAGCGGAAACAAATGCCCTGGCCATGTGGCTGAAAGAACTTCTCTGGGAAACTGATTTAAATTTCCTGATCAACACAGCACAGCAAACAGACAGTAGCTATCCTACAGCTTCAGAACAGAACAGTCTGCAGTATTTTATCTACCATTTTCATCATAAACAAACAGTCATTAGCGAGTAAGTCAGTAGGGACACAAGAACTGAAAGTCACAACTCTTTCAGGTGATACAAAATAGACAAACACACATGTTTCATATGATATCTCAGCCTAAAGAAATTGACAGTTTGACAACACTTTCCTGGAGCACTTTAAAGTTTCATCACCGTCACAGTGAAGCATGACCTTTTGTCTCACCTGGAAGGGCTGCAGATATTGCCGATTCATCCCGCTCCAACCCCCCACCCCCCAGCCCCTACTCTTATACATCAAACAGTGTGTGTGAGAGAGCAAAGGGAAGGTCAGGACCTACCAAGACTGCTAGCAGGAGTCATGCACAAGACTGACCCTGTTGTATTCATGCAGAGAAAGACAGTGAGAGAGGGAGAAGGGGGAGACAGAGATGGGAGAGAGAGAGAAAGAAAGAGAGAGGAAACAAATGGGTTAATTGAGAGGGAGAACAACAAGGTTAGACAAAAAAAAGCTTGAAGACTTCACTCAGCTCAGATGCTCCTGCTACAGTGGTGCTGTCAGCCAGTTATGAATGCAGTTAACAGTAGCAAGCAGAAGAGTTCCCCTATTCTGTTCAGAAAATACTGGTTCTATAAAACGCCAAATAAATCAAACATAAAGTACACTTTGGTGGACTGTAGGTGAACAAGTTGTGGACAAATTTAATATGTTGCAAAGCTGGATCAATGAGATTATTGGTTTGCAGATGCAAAGGAAGGAAATGATGGATAATCAGTTTTTCTTCATCTGTATCTCAGATCATCTGATGTACAGATTGTAGAGCCCATTGGGACAAATTTGTAGGCTATATAAATAAAATTGACTCAATTTAAACATTCTGGTATCTGAGATCTATCTGTTCATAAAGTTACACTTATTTTTCTACTGATCCACAAAGAGCCAAAATAGTATTCTACTATTAAAAAATTAAAGTGTCCATCGCATTTTTAAAGTCAAAGTCAAATATCTGGTTCAAATATAACATACGTTTGATTGCTCTCATGAAAGATTGCACTGCCCTTCACCCTGGCAGCAATTACGTGTCATATTGGCATGCAGTACATCAAAGTTTTAATGACGGCATGGTAAATAGTTGAAACATTAACCCACACACCATCACGGCAGGGCTCCTTATGTGCGTCACTCAAATAAATCCTTCTCAAAAGAAAGTATGGGGCTAATAAACAGACGTAACTGATCGCGAGACGTGCTCTCACTTTAGCACAAGAACCTCCAAAGAGATGTGTGATGGATAGAAGGTTAGCTGAGCACATTCAGTGAGTGTATCTGTGTGTTTGCATGCTCCGCATACCTATGACTGCTTCTGTGTGCCATGTGTATCGATTGGGAGCTTTTACCTGTGGGAAAGAAAGTGGGCTGCTGGAGCTGTGCGTTGGCCAGCGCCTGCTGGTAGTGCAAAACACTGGGGTTGAACAGGGAGCCGTTGCTCTTCTCAAGTGCTTGTCTCTTTGGTAGGGGCTGGAGGACGCCGTGGGGGAACGCCTATCCACCAAACACACACACACACACACACACACACACACACACACACACACACAAGAACAGTAGATTTGATCTGTATACTTGTTTACACAAGTCAAAAACTGGTATATTTGTCTATGCACAGCACAACAAGGCAAAAATGGAAACTTGCTGTAACTATCACAAGGACAATGAGAAACTACACCATAGCAAACAACATATTAAGGAAAATAGGTTGATAATTGGAATTATTTTAACATTACATCGTAGTTAAATAGATGTACAGTACAATCTAGAATGGTCACTGGTGATCATAAATGACAAATATGTATACTTTAAAGTGATTTACAGGGTTTCACAAAAACAAAAGAGCAAACTTAAATTTTGTGAGTGGCTACAGTACAATTAAAGAAGCTACATGCAAAGCAAAAGGTGAAAGGTCAAAGTACCAGGTCTACAGTTGCCTCGAGGGGTCGCTTCATTGCTTTGGCAGTCGACTGAGTCTTTAATTAGCAGGCAGCGAGCACATGATGGCAGTGGGCCAATGGGATTCAAGCGTATTAACATACAGGTAACAGCAAGCAGAGGTGCGTCATGGGGGACAGCATTGCATTGTGGATAGGTGAGAAGGAAAAAAACAAAATCAAAAATAATCTGAATGCAAGTATACCACATACAAAACAATAGGCATGCACATAAACAAAAAATTGTTTTGTTTACTTTAAAGAAACATTGCTACTTTTGGAATTAGTACAAAAGCAAAAAAAAGCATCTACATTAACCCTTGGTTAAAAAAAGACGATTCTATGATGTATTTCCAAACTACTAGGAAAGCATTTAGTAGCAACGTCAAGTAAATCAACTTATTTTTTTACTTTTCTACGCAAGAATAAAATGCAGTAAACCCAACTGATTCAGACTATAAATACTGGGCTGACACTTTATATGAGATCTGAACAAGAAGTGGTACAGTCCTACACACACAATAATTACAGTGCTCCTGGAGGTGGCTTCGGGCCTGAGAAATGTCTAAAACACCCACAACAGATTGGGATGTGAGTGAGCGCTTTGGTGTGTCCCTCAAATTACTGAACTTTGTCCTCACAACTGGCAATAAGAACTGGACACGTTTGTGTAGGCAACTACGGATTAACACTATGAGGGGGCTGTTGAAAAGCTGTCACCCATGTGGTAGCTACAATAAGTGGTCCTAACAAAAAGTAGTTTAATGATCACGTCCTTTCTCTGTAGTGGTGTCGATTCATGTCTAGTCCTTGAAATAAGTGACTAAATCTGCATTGTGAGCGCATGTGGCTTGTGAGTGTGATCAATGAACTTGGGGTGGTGACGCAATGTAAGTTATAGTTCAAATCACAGAATGTGGAGCTCTGTTTATTCTTAGATTCCTCCTAGAGACAATACATATCTTAAAGCCTAGGAGTGTTTTATACGAATCTTACATTAGTAAGTAGCCAACCTAACGAGGTAATATTTTATTTCAACTTAATGCTTTTGTTAATTTATCTAAAAAATGTCCTCACATGCGATGTCACTGCTGAGAGGAAAAAAAGATGACTGATGGATGTGATGAGCACAGCAGTTAACGGGCTCCATGCACAAGCCTCTTGCGTCATGTATGTGGATTTTCTAATAGCAATATAACATATACTGTATATCCTATAAAAGAGCAACAATACATTGCTGATGCACAGCATTGTTAACAGACTTAAACACTGTGGTTAGTTCAAATGTCAGATGGTCTATTAAAGTGACATGGAAAGCAAAGATGACTGCATTCGACTCGCAATGAGGAAGAAGATTACAGCATGGCAAGCAACACATAATGTGGCACAGTAAAACAACATAATCTCAATAATAGGATCTTCTCACTGTGACCGTATCAGTGAATGTGTAACCTTATTTACAGTACACTTTAGCCTATTTGCTTTAGATTAAAAAGAAAAAGTGAATTATGGATAATGATATTACCTGTTTGCAGCATTGCAGCAATACAGGTTTTATGGGTCTCTGCTTCAATAAAAGTGATTCAGCTTAGGCTAAGGGCTAATAGAAAATTGGATTAAAGGTGCTGACTAAACAACTCCTTGTCCTAAGGTTAACCCTGCTCACCTGTAGCACAGCTTGTAACTGCTGGTGGGAATTTGGGAATTGGGTCATAAAGTTGATCAACTGGGGCATATGAAGAACACCGTATGAAGCTTGAAGGATTGTGAAGAGAATGCACTATATAAACTAAATCTTCTTGTTTGACAAGGCACTGTGTATCTGAAGGAGAAGTTGTTGAGCTAAGCTACTCGATGTGCCTTAAAGAAAACAGCGCCGACGGGACAACATCAGGTTATAGTGCCTCGAGGTCTCAGGCTGTCTTTTATTTATGCATGTTTCTGTGTTGTTTTCCTGCTTTCATGCAGCCTCTACAAAATGCTGAAACGAAACTAACATGAACTCGTGGTGGACATATCATCCACACTGTGGACTTATGGAGGAAGGACAAAGAGAGCAAGCAGCAATGGAGTCAGCCGATGAGAGTGGTATGTGCAACGCATAAAGCATGCTCATGCCATGGAGGAAAAAAAGTCAGTCAGCACACTGGCGCAGTGCAAGGTGTGCGAATGCAGCAGCCAAAAGGACCATTCAAAAGAAGCCAGCCTGGGGGAGGGTGGGGCACAGCCAAGACACACAGCCAAACCCTTCCCACTGTCTGTCTGCCTGCATCTCCATCTGTCTGTCTGTCTGTCCGTCTGTCTCTTCCTCAGCATGTTGGGGGATTTTTCCAACTAAAGGCAGAAGAGGGCAAACCCCCACCCGTGAGCCTACATCCTCATCCATACCCGATTCAATTTACACTGATCTGCAGAGAGGTGCACTTATCATTGAGAGCAGGGGGGAGGTGGTGTGGGGGGTGAGCCAGCACATTGTCTCTGTATGAACCAAGGGCATTGGAAAATAAAAGCGGACTGCGGTGAGATAATAACAGATTGTTCTTGCGGCATTATACTGATGCATTTAGGTTTCACTAAATCCTGTTTATTGTATACAGCGGCCTCACTTTAGGATAACTATTGTTACTGAATTGTACACTGGAGTCCACTAGAACAAACCAGCAGAGGTGGGTATATTTTATACAGTAATAAAGCAGCGCTCCACATTTTATGTTGCTGTGGGTGTCATCATCAACAGCATGAGTTTACATATTGTGTAAGCCAAGATTATTTGTAATTATGGCACATGTACTCAGAGAGCCTATGTGTGGTTCCATGAATTTGATCTGGTACAGAGTTGCTCAAAAGAGATCCCCAAAACACAATTTCCAATAACCTGGTCTATGATCTCCAATTAAAACAATATATGCATTGGTAAAAGTCAGGTAGCAGTTTTGTACTACTGTAATACTTGTTTATTTGGTGCCTTAAAGCCTACATGGATATTACAATGAAAGTCTTAGCTCTTCTTGGAAAGGAAACTGTATATAGGTGCTATAAAATAGACCTTATTGTCCCTTACAAGCTCTTGCTCTAGAAGTACTCTGAACAAGCAGGAACCTTGGGAGAATTGTTTGGTTACTACAAAGAGAAGTGTGTGTGTTTCTTTCCTGCTCTACCACTGTGTAGGTACAGGGTGCAGTAGGTAGGCGTTAGTGCTGTGCTCTCACCATGGCTGCAGCTGTGGCGGCGGCTTGCGCTGCCACAGCTGTCTGGTTGGCCTGGTGTTGGGCAGCCTTAATCTTGGCCTGCAGGTGGGCCGGGGGGTGGAAGTACTTGCACTTCTCGCGGGAGCAGCGGCTCTTGATGTAGTCCATGCAGACGGTGACCGTGTTATCGCTGGTGTCAATCATGGGGCTGTCGCTGGGGTGAGCAAAGCGGCAGTCGGTCTCCCCGCGAGCACAGTTGCCCCGCTGGAACTCACGGCAAACCTGGGAGCAGGAGAGTCACGTGGAGACACACAGACACACACAAACACACACATGTGGACAGACACACAGATGCATGTATGCAAAAAGAGAAAACAAAGAAACAAACCGTGAATACTTGAGCTTTCAGAACATGTCTGGAAACAATATTAAACAGCATAATAAACATTGCATAGCATGTCATTTGTTTATTTATGGTCATCCTTTTACTGTAGGGCATGATCATCTAACTAGAACAGTAACTCCACAGTTAAAAGCCATCAAAATCTTGATGACAATATTAGATTTTTCTGAAAGTATTTGACATTTTGGTGTCGGACTGTTTTAAAAATGAGAATGTTGATACATATTTAAATACTGCATGGTAGGGCCAACAGGCCTTAAGGACTTTTAAAACCACATCCAATATATTTGTACAAAAAACATCATGTTTGTTTTTAAATACACACACTCAAAATAGGAGCTTTCTTGCACACAGAATCGCACTCACACAGCAAGGTTTTACTTATTTCTGCTGCACCAGACTTAAAAATCATGCCAATGTTTTTTTGTTTAAATACAGACCATAAATTAATTTTTGACTTGGTATAAACAAGATCTGATCACAATGTAACTGAAACAAGTGCAATGTGTGCCAAACCCAAATAATTGTGTCACTGATAACGTCACTGATCCAGTCAGTGTTCAACGGTTCAGAGGCCTGGGCATAATCACATGGGGATCTGCTTTTGACTTGCACTCTGGGACTAACTGAGACAAACACACACACACACACACACACACACACACACACACACAAAACACACACACAAACACAGACGCACACACGCAATGTCACGCGCAACGGTTAGGCACACACATGCAAAAACACGCATGCTGGTTTTGTGTGGGAGTGTGTACGCGTCTCACAGGAATACTGTTTCATTAGAGCCAACTTCATTCAGTTGCTTAGTGATAGCACTCCCCGAGAAAAACACATACAGGCACACACCTACGCATCACCTCAAGGTCTTAGGGAGATTATTGTTTATCACAAAAAAATGTAGTGAAAAAAAAAAAAAAAAACCTATCCTCAATTGCCAAGCTATTGTCATTCTGTGTTGTTTGCCACGGGGCAGATGGAGATCGCTGAAGTTGTTGTAATTGTCCCAGTTTAAATGTGGCTGTCTAGCAAGTACCAGTTCATGTTGGGACATTTCCAATTTAAATTACTGTAATCTCACACTATCTCTTTCTTTTCGTGTCATGTTTCTGATACAACCCTTGAATGGTTTCCTTAAGGGGTAAGATAAGATGTTCCTTAACTTACACTCAAGGATAATGCAAAGATAGAAGAATTATCAAGTAAGGAGGCTGACACTGTTGGTTGGATTAGTTATTGTTCTGCCTTTCAGCGTTTAGTTGAAATTAAACAAATAATACAGCTAAAATTGTGACAATTTGCAATACGATAGGAAATTTTATTATTTTAATAAAGTGAAATAATTTCTGCTTTCTGTAAAAATCCAACTCTTTATGAACCTAAATTGCTAACTTGGGTTTATTCAAAGGCAATTTCAAAATGTATTTATTTAAGTCCTAATTACTTGCTTATAAAACAGAAGACTTGCTTTCTTTCAGGTCCTTGTCTCGGGCAATTTATACAAGTCCAGGGGTGCACCATTCAGATTTTAAATTCAAAACCGGTGCTCAATTAAAGGAACAATCCACAGTATATAAATGTAGTTACTTTCCCCATATGATAGTATACACGCCATTATAAAAATGAATTGTTTTTTGGAATTCTATGAATTGATTTTGAATCTGTAGAGCTTGAATCGCGATACAAATGTGAATCTATTTTTTGCACACCCCTAAACAAGTCTTTAAAAAGTTTAAAGTGGTTAAAGATGTGGATGGGTGTATTTTATTTGTTGCTATGCCAACTCCCGTGGTAACCATGGAGGTAATTAGTACTTTATAGTGGGTTTTTTCTCTGTATTCAATGCAAAGTAAGAGGAATATCTTTTCAGACGTAACATATGTATTCGTGACTATTGTGTTTAAACTACAATACCTTGTGCTATAAATGATATTCATTAGTACCACATATATGTATGCATCGCTTTCAAACCCATAATCACACTCAGGTGTTACAATACTGTCACTTCACAACCTCAAAGCATCATTAGGTATGATATCCTGTAGCTCTAATGCTCTAAAGAGAGACACAGATGGACAAAGAGAGAGACAGAGAGAGAGAGAGAGAAAGAGAGAGAGAGAGAAACACTGTGATTGGGTGGGTCACCTCCAGCTTGTCGGTACGCAGCAGTTTCTGGTTGGAGGAAGAGCCACCGGTCACGGAGACAGGCGGGCTGCCGGGGACCATACAGGGGGTGTTGGGCAGGATGTCTGTGGGCACCAGGCCCATGCTGTGGGACATTGGAGTCAGGTAGGGTGCGTAGCTCAAACCTGCGCTGGAACCCAGGCCCTGGCTCACTGGAAACGTCTGCTAGACATGGAGAGAAAAGACAGTTTACCAACTCTTGAGCAGGCTTTGTTGTCATGTCCGCTCTTTAAGATATTCAGTCTGCTTTTTTATTTTCTTGTTTTAGCAACAACAACACATATTACATTCCTAATTAAAATGGTAGAAATAGCTTAATGGCAAAGATATAAAATGATGAATGTTCGGAGAGACAGTGGGGAGTAGAGGGTGAATAGCAGACTGAGGGTAGAGCGAAAAGTTAGAGAAAAGGGACACAAGAGACAAATGAACGGAGGGCGCAGCTGTGAAGAATGGTGGGTGAGAAAGATGCGAGGTGAGGCGGGGAGAGAGTGTGACAGGTAGACAGTCAGGGGAACAGAGAGGAAAAGGGTTGAGAGAAAAAGTGGAGAGAGAAGGAAGCAAGGGTAGAAACAAGAGAAGGTTTTTTTTTTAGCCTCTGTGTGCGCCAGGAAGATTTTGCTGAGCAAGCACGTTCTTTTTCAGCTACACCCAGCCTTACATTGTTGAAGTTCAACATGTTCACACCTGGCAGTTGCCCAGTGCAACGACAGTCTACCGCTGACTGCAGAGCAAATCCCGGAGAATAGTCGGGGAGTTTAGTGCTTTTGCTCAAGGCCATCTCAATATCTGGTATGAGAACAAATTCATCTTGAGCCTGAGATGTAATATGGAAATAATAGTCAAGTATCTAATAAATCTAATAATATCTAATAGTAATAACAGTAAAGTATCTAATAGAAGGCCGTATCAACGTTCTGTAACAGACGTTACAGCACCTCCCATTTTCTCAGTGAGTCATGCCCTGCTTGTCAGTTAAAGCTGGTGCCAAGACTATGGTACTAATAGGACATATTAATGGCATGAGGGGGACTTCAGTCAAAAATAACGTAGGTAACTTGATATGTAAAGATTAGGGCTGTCGTAACAGTGCATTAGTAATGTGTTAATGCCAATTTGTTCTAAGGCCACAAATATATTTTTGATGCAATCCCTTAGGTTCTGTCACGCTGACTATGGACTGACGTGCACTGGACTGGAGTCTCAGAGTGGGTCCAACGAAGGTATAAAATGTCTGTATCCTCGCTGCGTTGCATTTTTATTAACTATGATAATCTGGTCGCAGGTCGCATCTCACTCCCTCCTCTCAGATTATAAAATCATATACAAATATCCCTTTATGGTACATTTTGAACAAATGGAAAATGTCTGATGAATAGGCGATTATTCGTGATTAACTACTTTAAATGATTGACAGCCTTAATAAAGATGTTTTAGGGACAAAGCCAGACTTTTTATGCAGTGTAGCACAACAACAGAGATCCCTGTTATTTTCATGGTGAGTCACACAGTGCATTGACATTTATTTACCATAGCAAAAAGACCAGCACTAACCACAGGTTGCATGGTGGTGCCCGGGATCATGAACTGCATCTGTTGAGCCAACATGGCGGCGGCTGTCTTCTGCTGGATCAGGTTATTTCGCCCATTGATCTCCAGCTGGGTCTTCAGGTGAGCGGGCGGGTGCAGGTATTTGCAGTTCTCTCGCGTGCATCGACCCTGAGCGGGAAACAAAGTTGATGGAAGAGAGATGGGGAGGTGGGAGAGAGAGAGAGTCAACAAGGTCATTAAAAGTCCAAAAACTTCAAGTCTCTGATCAACAGAAAGAACTGAAATGCTGTCTTTTGATGATAAACCTGATGAAGAACAGGTTGTGTGTCTGTGTGTCTGCCTGAGGATGTGGCAGATTTGTGGCCATTGATTTTGACACAAAAACATCAAGTGCTTGAAGGCAGCATACATATTCATACTTGGAGAGTGTGAAATGATTAGAGCTCCACATTGAGCTTATTCAGTGAGGGTTGCAGGTAGCTCTCAGCTTGGAGTAGAACCTGTTTTTATGAAAGATGATTACCAGTTCCTGACTTCATGGCTTGTCAACTCTGGCAGGACCTGGTCCTGCCGGCACTTAATAACTAGCCAGTATTCGGTGCAGACATGGAAATAAGGGAAGGGGGACAAAGGCTAGGGCTCTTGTTCTGATTCTAGATGTCTCGCCACATCTCTGTAGCATTTCAATGGACAGGTCATCCAGTAATCTCTGTGGACATGCAAATGCAGGTTTGGCAGGGTCAGGCTTACAGAGACCCTGGTGGATGAAGGCAATTAGACTGTCAACCCAGAGGCTAATGGCAAACACAATAATCCAATATGGATCCTCAATGCCGTGCTTATTGCGAGGAGAGTGGGTGGAAGAGAGGAGCGAGGTCAGCAGGGAATAACAGAGCAAAGGGTAGAATACAGTCGTGGGAAAAGAGACTGTGTTGAAGATGGAAAGTAAAGATGAGGAGAGGAGTGGAAGAAAAGATGTGGGCAGAGAGGAGTGATATGAATTAGTACAGACGGGAAAGGGGAGAGGACAGGGACAGGCCAAGAAGACAAAAGGAGAGGACATGACATGGCCGGCATGACATGGCACGTCTTGGTTAATGTGAAGGAGCGCAGAGCGAGGGAAAGCTAAATTAGAATCAGGATAGCGTGAGTGATAGGTTGAATATTCTTTAAGCATGTATCCCAATCTATTTTCATATTGCCTATTGAGTTTCAAACATCCCTTACCTCTATGTCATGAAAGAGACACAGCATGGTGGCCTGATTAGCAATGCCGTGCAATCATTTCTCTAATTTCCTCTTACAAGAAAATATGACAGCTCTGTCACACACACGGTGATGAGCTATGTTTCATTCCTCAAGCGCTGTACTCAAACACCAATTTAAGTCCTGAGTCAAACATACAAAATGACAAGTTATCAGACAATAGCCTGATATGATGTCTTTTTTTGGTTGGGAAAACAACAAAAAAAGCTTGTAGTACATTGAATCAGAAAATAAGACAGTGAAGCTGCACTTAGCTAACATGATGCCTCTTAGCTACCATGCTTTCTGATTATTTTCAATGTGCTTTATTTATTTGTCATAACAGGTAAAGCACAGGTGGAATTCATAACAATATTAACGACTGCATTCAATGTGTCAGTGTCAGTCCCACGGTCATGGTATTGAGCTCGCTGTCCTCCCAGCAAAGCTCACTGGGAAACTTAAAGGAACAGAGCCGTTATTAATAATATTGATTACACCTGTGCTGTTTTTCGCTGCCATGACAAACTACGATATCTGCTGTGAAAACGGTCTGTTTCAGAGCACTGTAATTGTATTTTTTTGGTTATTCCTTTCCTCTGTTTGTATTTTATTTTCTCACATTTCATCCTGTTTTAAATTGATTTGATTATCCCTTTTAATTGTGTTTTTAAATGTTCTAATGCTTTGTCTTATAAAAACCACTTTAAATTGAAATTTGAAAGGTGCTGTACAATTAATGTTGCTCTTTTGTCATAACATTCACTTTTGTAGTATTTGTTTTTATTGTGTGTGACTTGAAAGCAGAAAAAAAAAAAATAATATTGATAGTGATAAAATAATGTGATATTAGTTTTTTTTTCAGTATTGCCAAATACTCTCTGGAAGCTGCACATTAAAACCATCTATGAAATATTACATTATTCCTATACTATTATTAGTAAAGCACTGCGGTAGGTGGGAAGGCAAACAAATAAGGACTTTTAATCAACTTAAGCCTGGCTCCCAGTGAAAATAACCAATAATCTTCAAATCTCATCAAAGGGAAAACTAATAAAACCTGCCTATCCTTTTCTTCCTGAGAGATATTACAGACACCCCACATAGCGTCAAACACACTCTTGGTACAACAAAGCTGCCACAAAGGATATTAAGTCTGTAGTAACTAGTGGCTATTGGTAATTTTGGTTTTCACATTAATAAAACACGCATGTATGAATACAGTGATCTCTGTAATGATGAGAGTCACGACTGAGATGGGACTGGCCTCCACACCCTGGTGCTAAAGCTGCAACCAACCACTGATAACCCCCTCTAACGGTTCACATGCACAAAATCACACCTGCCCACACATATGCATATTAAATCACACAATCACAACAAGCAATTGCCCACACACACACACTGGCACAGGCATATATGTGCGTAGATAAACAAAGTCACCGCACAAACAGTTTTGTTATCCCCTATCCAGACCAGAGGAATAACGTTAGCACTGAACTCCGGCAACCAAAAACCTCCGAGGTGTCAAAACTAATTGGACCCTTATGCAGCACCACAGACACAAGCAAAATGTGTGTGTGTGTGTGTGTGTGTGTCTTGAGTATCTGCATTCAGGAGAGAGAATGCGTAGGCAGGTGTAACAGTGCATGTATGTGTGCAGGAGAAACCGTGTGGGCGGGTGTGACTGTGTGTGTGTGTGTGTGTGTGTGTGTGTGTGTGTGTGTGTGTGTGTGTGTGTGTGTGTGTGTGTGTGTGTGAGGGAGCTGGTGCTGAAGCTGAGCTCTGGACGGCGTCCCAAACTTAGTCGGCAGGGAAGCACAGCATCACCATTGCGCCCTACAGAGATCACAGACATGGACTGACACAAATAAAGACGCATTTACACAACGACACACACCAACACAGACCCTAACAACTCACTTTGTCACTTATGTGGACTTAAGACTGAAGCCATTACTTCCCCTTTTGCTCCCTATTCTGTTAATCTATAACTTGTGAGTGGCACATGCTTATTCGCAATTGCTCATCATTATACCCCATGTAACGTGATGAGGTGAATGGTGGTGAAGCTATTTGGGATTTCGTAATGTACAGACGCTGTCGCACTAAGTGCAAACCTTGGATTCGTAAAACCTTCTCCCTTCATCCTGTCAAACTTTGCTTGAGAGCCTTTTCTCACTGATGTATTCATGATCTACCACAGCATTGTGCCAGGTCTTTGCATAAATTAGGTTCATTTGTCTCCGGTCTTCTTTTTTTGTCTAGCTTTGAGGTGGAAGAAGCAAATAAATTAAGCACCTTAGCAAGGGCTGTCATGGTAATAGAATTTGCAACACTATTTTATAACAGTAAGGAGTTCAGCGCAGCATTCAATTATATAAACATTTATTATTTGCAGTAGATTTAATTCATTTAAATGGTTATAACAGATAAAGACCAAGATATCCATCACCATCCATATCCTAACATCTACAGCGCTGTTTTAAGTCTTTTGACGTGTTTGTTGCAGTGTCTAACAGTGCATATCTAACTGCCAAACATTAAAGTTAGTATTGATATAGATTGTATGCATGTATCTATTCTATTCATAACACAGTGGATTGCAGGAGACAAGTTACTGTGGAAATAGGAGTTCATGTTAAGGAGTCAAAGGTTAGTGGGCGTTAAGGCCGTAAATAGCACTGCGTTAAAGCAGCACAAGGGTCCGCATTGGTAGGAGTATGTACCAATATGTACCAATATGAACCAAACCCCCAGGATCAATGCGGCTTTCATCGGATGTTCGCCACTTTGCAGCATGTTATCCAGTTTTCTTAATAGGTCCATGGTTGTTACAGGTACGGGTACACAAAAGGCGGGGTTTATAATACTATGAAGTGGGATTTTTACAAATAATTACATTGACAATCCTTTTATCTTCTGTCTTTATTATTGCGAGGTTAAGAGTAGCAGTATGCCCTTCACTGTACACTTGGAAGGTTGCACGTTTAGTCTCGGGGCTAATGACAGCGAGAACATCTTTTAACATGTAAAAGTGTCACACTCTATAAAGGGTCTTTCACTAGCTTAGGCTCCTGGTTGTCTCAGTGCCTGTGAAGTGGATATGGATTTGCAAAAAATATGGTTAAAAAGGACATCAAAATGGCTGATATCCTTTGGGGTGTTAAAACATTACACTGTTAGACTTTGCTGTAATTTCTATAGTTACTTACCACAAAATGCCCAGTAAAACACCATCATTTTCTTTTCCGGTTCATTACTGTAATAAGCATTGCATTATGGGTTTTAACATTTCATATCCAGGTGTTTACTGTATATTTTGAATGTGTGGTAGTCTGCTGTAAAACAACAGCAGTAGTGCAACTGTAGTTGAATAAGACAGACTTCTAGCCCATTGCACACTGAAGAGGAGATCAGTTCATTTAGAAGAATTTCAGCAGTGTCAGACTAGTAATATGAGGTCAGGTTGTCCAATGCTATATATTAGGTTAATCCTATCCAGGAAAAAACATCAAGTTTCAATGCTGGTAAAAAAGCACACCCCACACACACCTATTATGGTGCATTAATTAAAGTCAGGGAGGTGTTCATTTATTGGTCTTGTGCACAGCAGTTAAAAAGCTTTCACCCATGGCACGTCTCTCTGATTAGCTCCAAGTAAGGGTAAAGATCTAACATCTGCTTTATAGCAGAAGAATTTCTTGCTTTAATAAAACATGGTAGGGTCAATTGCGAAAACTGCGTGCTGATGGCTATACAAAGCAATTAAACTACATGTGTGTGTGTGCGATTAATACTAATGACCATCAATGAAGAGTCAGATTGCAGTTTGCTATGTTTCCCTGCCATGCTTGGGGATTCAAAGCACATAAGATGAGGTAAGCTCTGTCGAAAAGGCAGCACTGCATCATATATATATATATATATATATATATATATATATATATACACACACTGTATATATATTTTTAAAAAGAGTGCTCATGGTTTGCACAGAGAGGTGGTCCACCAACGCGACAATGACTGCTAAAAAGCAGCATGCTTGGCTGATGACAATGCCGTGGTATCATCTGGTTTCAGACCTTTATCTGTTTGAGAGGGTGGCAGACACACGCGACACACAAACACCCACACACCCACCCAGAAAGACACACACTGTGCCTTCTGTCTAAGCCACCCACTCAGAGAGAGAAATCCATTCATCATGGGCATTGCCGTCTATGAAAAGGATATTTGAAAGCGCCAAGGCACCTCGTGATTCACGCACCAGCCACCGCCACACGGTGAAATTATACCTTTCAGCAGGTTCGCTCACATGGCAACTGTCATTGTAGGCTGCACGGTTGCCCTGGTCTGTGTGAAATGCTATGATCCATGCTTTGGGGTAGACTAATAGCTGCTTTGATTCAGATTGGATAATTATGTCCTTCTGTTGCAGTGAAAAACAAATGAACAATGAAGGAGAGATCAAAGATAAATTATCGGTTGTTTTCATTTGAAATAGATCTGCTGTCCAAGAAATATTACAGCTGCTGGCGTGATCTCTAAATCCCCACAGCCATCGCCAACAAGATATTATTTCATTGTTATTCTTATCGTTTGCCAAGTTTCCATATAGAAGTAATACCAATTAAAGTGTGTTACACATTAGAGTTGAATTTGGGGGGGGGGGGGGGGGGATAAAGGCAGCTTATTTCATAAACCGATTAGTATTACACTCACTTCACTAGAGGCTCTTCCAGTTGTTGTTAGTTCTTATAATTAGGGTCGAGTGATTACTTTTTTTTGTTATTTTTTTTAATCTATAAAAACAGGCGTTAATGTTGCTAATTGTGTCTTTTACATCCAACACCGTCCAGAATCTTTTATTCCTTGATATTGGCTGCTGGTTTGTTAATGTAACCTTATTCTGCTGCTTTTTGGACAAGACTATATGCTAATGCCAACAATTTTCCTGATCAATTAAGCCTTTAAAGGTGCTCTAAGAGATGTTGGGTGACGTTACTTCTTGTTGACGTTCAAAGTATTTTCAAACCAAACGAGACTAGCTTCCCCCTCCGTCCTCCTCATCCCGTCACCGAACCCCCCCACCTCTATCCCCACCCCCAAATCCTCGTTGTTGGTTATTGGCTGGAACGCTGGAACACGGTTTGTGTATGCTTCGTGGTGCAGGTGGGCACAGTTTGTAGACCCTGCGCTGTCTACAGAGACCGCGTTTTTTTACAGTGTGTTCTGGGGACAGCCAGCTCTCAGATAGTGAGGAGTTGTATGCTGTATGTGACATTAAATGTTGCCTAAAACACGCGTGACATCGCTTAGAGTACCTTTAAGTAATTTGTCAAGTGAAAATTATACTCCTAAACAGTTGTTCCTTGTTATGGGTGCTATCAAAATAAAGAAAAGAAAAAAAAATCTCTTTCTTCAGCGTGGCACTGATCACATAGCACACAATATTCAGGTTGACAAACCTTTAGCAAAGTAAAAGAGGGAGAGAGAAAAACAAGGCAAATTTAGTCCCAGTAAACACACTGGCATGAGAACAAAAAAAAACACAGTGTCAGAGTGCTGAGGAGGGTACAACATGTCTCCTGCCAAACAACATAACTATTGTACTGCACACTTCAACTATGGCAACTAAGCAGAGCAGACAGAAAAACACTTGGGAAAACATTCATCCTCTGACCATAAACATGTTCAACTGCCTGTGACCCACTTCCTTGTAATGTTCTTCGCCTCTAATAATGTTTACAGTGTCTGGATGTCTTTCCACTGCCAGCAGATGACATTTTAAGAATGAATACGTTATACGTATAATGTTAACCAGACACAGACGAACAAGGAGTATCTTTTGGAAGTCGACTGTACCCGGTGAAAGCCTAATTCAGCTGTGATTTTTTCTTCTTAAAAAAGAAGAACAATCTGACAGAAGGTAAAATCAAAAGCCCTTTTTTTCTGCACATACACCAAGAAGGTCAATACATTTAACCCTTGGATGGTATCTGGGTCAAATTGACCCATTTCAAAGTTTTACAAGAAGAAAAATGGTACAAGTATATTTTTTCTACCTGAAAAGAAATGGCCTTACCTTATTTTCTATTAAAAACATGTATTCCTGACTTCAGAAAATCATTCTGGATATGACCACTTATGTTTTTTCTAAGATAAGTATGATCACATGGTGGATTTTTAACATGAATTATAACCTTTAAAAAAAAAAAAACTAATCACAGTTCCATTTTTAATTGTGTTCTAGCAGAGACTGATTGCGTTCCACATATGTCATCTCAATTGTTTTAAATTGAGATAAAGACAATATTTGTTAATAGATTGTGACGTAAGAATTTGATTTTAGAATTGTAGTTAAAACCCCATATAAGTCACGGGTCAATCTGACCCGAGGGATACGTGAGGGTCCCGAAAGTGAAGACAATACAAGGGATAAACAAGTTCCATTATTAAACTACAGCCCCCACATTTACACATCTACAGGGAACACTGGTCCAAATGGTCCATTTATAACTGGCATTAGCATCCCCTGACTGGGCTTAACGCTGCCATCTTCGTCCGCGGCAGAAACCCTTTCCCCGACCCCCTACCTCCTTCATCAGCCCTGCTGAATGGTCCGAGTGATGACTGTTGTGTGTCTGTGGGTGGCACAGACACAGAGGGCCAGTCTTCTACCCCCTCGGCAGAATAGGGCTTCAGTTGTGGGCCCCTCCGTTCACCACTGTAACATTTGCATTTTACCCTCAATGGGCGCTCTATCCTCGGGCCTGCTGGAGACAGAGAGTGGCTGCCTATAGGCTGCAGCCGACAGAGGAGCTGTAAATGTCCCACCAAAGACAACTTTAAATTACAACCCTGTGGTTCCAATTGCCTCCAATAGGGACGCTAGTGGCCTTGTGCTTCTCCAAGATGGATACACTGGAAATGAGTCATTGCTTTCCCAAATTGACAATCAAACAATATTGCTGAATTGTGTAGTTCCGGTCTTGGGAATCTGGGATGTGTGTGTGCATGCGTTTTTCCATTAAGCCCCTTATTTTCCAGAGAAGCTCAGTAGACTTTACAGATCCGAGACCTTGTGATGTCTTTCTGATGCTAGCACAACGCCCAGTGACGTTTAATTGCTGTGTGACTGGCAGTATTGGGAGACTGCAATCAAGAAAACCAATTTAGTTATTCAAGGACAGAGATCATGCGAAAACTAGCTTTTAAAGATGCAGGGTCAGCACAAGACCAGGCAATAGCTACTTGTCACAGCTGAATGCGCCATCAAGGCTGTGGAGGCAGTGGCAACCCAAAGGTCAGAAAAATGAAGCAGGATACTGAAAAAACAACAAACTGTAGGCTAAATCCCCCAAAGGAACAGATTTAGATAGATAGATGGACTTTATTAATCACAAATGATTCTGTTACAAGCAGCAAGTTTCCAAGGACTTGCAGTAAAATGAAGTTCAGCATAAATTCTTTCAGGAAGACTAAACTTCATCCACCTCCTGTCTTCCAAAAGCTGTTTCGAGGCATTCACTTTTCAGTTAAACCAACCAGAATTGGCCATGAATTTCACAAGCCAATCACATCAAGAGTAAACCCTCCTCCTCCCCTTCCACCTCCAGTCCTCATCACCCACAGCACCCAGGGTCCTCCTGCAGCAGACCGCTCCCGTCGGCTCCTTCGGCTTCTACGGTCCGGTTAGCGGGCTCCTTCACCACCACCACCACCAGCATCTCGACTCCATTGGGGGGATGTGCCTTGCTTTCTCTAACCCTTTAAATTATTTTAGAACGATGAAGTCTAATCCCCAAAGACTCTGTACTTTCATATTATGCATATGTACAAATAAACCTTTGCATATTTGCAACAAAGTCTCTCCTGATTGAAATAAACACATAAAGTAAAATACCCTCATAGGCAGCTGTTCAGGTCTTGTTCATAGTAATTTGGCTGGTACAGTACATTTTTGGATGTCTGTACGCTACAGAGAAACTGTAACAAAGTCCCCCCCCCCCCCACCCCCGTTTATCTGATTGTCCTTCTCAGCGCGAGAGGAAGGCCGCTGTGAGAAACTGACACTAATTTTTCTGACATGAAGCCTGTGATATGTGTAATCCCCTTAGAGCATAGCCAAAGAACCTGTTGTATCTTCACTGACCAGAGAAGGTGGGGGGGTGGACAGGCGCTCTCTCTCCTCATCTCTCAATATTCCCTCATCTTTTTGTTCTTCCCCCTTTTGCATTGTTGAGAAATATGCATATGCAAATATTCCCTTCACAACCACGTTGCCCCGCTTTGCCTTGTTGTACAGTTATTCTTTTCATTGATAATGTCTTTCCTTCTCTCCTTTTCTCAGTTTGCCCCATAGGAGTCTCTTTTCCAGGGGCACTGACCGATGGTTATGGGTCAGCCTATAGCAGTTCACAAGGAGACCACTTTTGTGAAAGCCCCCAGCTATAAGACACCAACAGGACAGGCACTGCAGTGCTCAGAAGGCTGCAAAAATGCAGACCCAGTGATCCTAGCACCCGGTAAAGTAGCGAGGCGCTGGATGCACATGGACAGGGCTTCCCTTCATCTTAAAAAAACAGAGAATGCTCCCTCTTAAGGATCCTGTTTTGTTTTTGGGGTCTAATGGATCCGTTTGGACTAATGGATCTGTTTGAACCGGTGACGCTCCAGGAGACCAGGAAACACCAAAAATCCATTATGAAATGATAGCCAAAGGCTTTTTGCTTACATTTGGGCTGGTGATGGAGAACGTGAATCAATGGTGAAGAGTAAGTAAGAACAAGTGCTTTAAATGTAAAAATGTAGAGGAAACCCAGCTGATTATATAGTGATCACGTATACAGTACTTGTCATGGCTAGTAGACTACAGTACAATTAGTGATAATGCAAGTGAAGGCAAACAAGAAAATAACCCTTAGTGCAAAGGACAGAGACCAGGTAATTATGAAACAATGGCAAACACATACAAGTGTACACACATACAGACTGCGTTGCCTCAGCAGTAATTAAGTGCCTTTGTTTCACCGATCCCACAGATGGAGGAGTAGTACTGCTGCTGACGTGCCTGAGATCATCCAAGGAGTAACAGAGAGAGAGAGAGAGAGAGAGAAAGAGAGAGAGAGAGAGAGAGAGAGAGAGAGAGGAGGAAATATACAGAGACGAGGAGAGTGGTATGAAGGTATAAAAGTAAACACTCCCACCTCGATGTGAAATATGTAATCAAGGCTGTCTGTTTACGCACACTCGCAAATATCTTGAGCAACTGAATGTGTCCATTTATCTTGCTTTAACTGACACTGTTAACGTTTCGTAGGTCTTTTCTTTGGCTCACATTGTTTCCTTGTAAGTCATTGTGGTGACTCCTCGGACTAGTTGCAGAATGTTGTGCATCGGCTGAAATCACACGCTAGTGTTGACACTATCCATTACAGGCACCGCAGCTAGAGATCAGCTCAAACTGCAGCTCAGGCTGTTCTCGGAGATGTGAAAGATGGGTTTATTCTCAAAGTGACATCTAATAGAAATGTACCGTCTGTAAAAGTTACACCAAGGCCACAGTGTTAGAATTCAGGAATACATGGCTGATTGCATGTGAAAGAAAAGATGTTAGGTGGAAATGTGTTTCCACCTAACAGCCTCACTCCAAAGACATTGAAAATTCCAGTGCAATCAAACAAGAAGGCACTCTAAAAAGCCCTCATTTTTCTTCATTAGGCTCTAAGGTGATTTACTGTACTAGTGTGCCTAAATGGTCTACCGGGTATTGATTATATTCCTTTAAGAGCTGTGAGCTATACTTTATACAGGTTGTGAAACAAACAATGTTTCTTCATGTGTCGCAATGGTTGATGGCTTTCTTCAAAAGGAGCTTTTATCTAACAGTACATCAGAAAAAAGGCACGGGCAATTTAAAATATGATTCTCAGCAGTCGGGTACTGTCTGCGATAACTTCCCTACGTGTGTCTCTGCTGTGATTGTTCTTTGGGGAGATGATGGTCAAAGTGTGGCTGCAGTGGCACCGTTGTGTGGCACCTGCAGAGTCCAGGCCTTTGCTGCTAATCCAGCTAGAGGCTGGAGCCCTGCTTCAGTTAATCTGATCATCTGTGACCTGCTGAGACATGAAACCCACCGTCTAGAGCTCCTCTAATCTGCACACACACAGAAAGAAATCCACATATACACATACAGGGACACAGGTATGTAGCAGACAGATACACACATAATCACACCAGAATGTGCTCGCTCACATGTGTAGAGCACACCTGAAGTGAACTGTCTTACTCTCCCACAAATACACACTCACATTCACACTGCTACCTCTCAGTCTGTTGACAGGGGCGTTACAGCTAAAAGACAGAGGCATTAGCCAGCTTTCGACAAGCTGTCGTTTCCTTATGCTGAGAAGATAGATCTCGTCTGCTTTGCACTGATATGACAGCAGTCCTATAGCCGTCTGGAACTTACAACAATCCATGCTAGTGGAAGATTTCATAAAAATTAAGTTACACATGATGTTGATGCCCTTTTTGTAGAAGAACTGTGCCACAGCCCCAAGAGGAAACAGATAAAGGGCCAGCCAGTAGGTCCTTAATATCCTAATTTTACATTTGATAAGAGATACCTCAAGTTCAATCACACTCTGGCGATCAAAGCTGTCACTTCTCTGCAGCGTTCTAAGAATAACACAACTCCACTACACTAAATGCTAATCAGAGAAATTAAACAAACAATGCGAGAAACTATAAAAGGCTAGCCTACATCTCCTTTCCCCACTGACACTATCGACCGCGTGTCAGAGCGTGTTGAGGAGTTGTGTAAATCCATAAAACAGATAAAGGAGGATAATGAGATGGAAGGGAGAGAGCAGATCTATTCATCAAAGCTTCTTTCTAACACACTCAGCAGATAGGAGCAGAAACGTTGTACGGCTGCTTACTCTCCAGTTTGGAGATTAAAGCTTTGGTTGCTGATAAAAAAAAGTTGAGAGGTATATGGCCATAATTCAAACTACAGAGAAACTGGAGAGCCCGGTTACTCAAGTGAGAAATTTAAAAGCACATGTAGTATTCCTGTTATAAATCCTTTCTTATCTTTGATCATATTCCGGATATACAGTGTTATAGCCTGGTCCTACCAGACTCTGGTACATTTCAATTATACAGAAACTCTGGCCACTCTCCATTGAAAGGGTTAACTTCCTTGAAGGTGGGTGCTCTGTTGAAGTTTAAAACTATTGGATCTGCCCAGAGCCACTCTGGATCTGCCATACCTAGGGCTGTCCCAAACGATGAACCTAACAACTAATCTAACCATTCACTTTTCAATTAGCGATTATTTTCCCATTGCTCAATTATTAACAACATCCACAAAAGTAATTTCAATAAGGTTCAAATCTCTGCAAGTGCAACAACCTGGTAATAAATGGAAATCCACAACTGCACAAATTGCTCGTGCAATTTCATTGTTGCTACTGTATATGCAACCAAAGGGGAATAAGGTGCAGCACTGCCTGGAATGGCATGTTGTTTGTTGGTTGTGATGATGAGGCCTCTGAGGCCTCTCCTGTGGGCTGAGGAGATTTGAAGCCCACATGGAGATGATGAAAACAGTGATCATAAGGTTGGGAACACTGAGGTTGAGAGGGCTGAATGAGTGTTTATACTCGGATAAAGTAATAAGCACCCTTTGGTAAAAGGTGAAAAATAGATCAATAATCCAGGGTACGGTGACTTAAACAGCCTCCAAGTTGCAGGATGTTTTATCATAAAATCGTGGGATGCAGATAACCATATTGATCTCACTATTCAGCCATGTCATCACCCTGATCTGCTTTCCTGTGCTCTCTAAGGTGAGCCCTGGCTCTGTGGGCTGAATGAGCCAAACGGAGAACAAAATGTGATTAGAGAGTAGTTTTACCAGAGGCAATATCTGTTTGTTTATCAAGCATGAAACGTTTTTTTTTTTTGGTTAGAAAAAAAAGAAAGAAAGAAAAAATAAATTGTTAACAGGACTGTGTGTGTGTGTGATCATTAAACCTGACGCTATTCCCACCATGGATGTTTAAATTGTTTGCAACAGCAAATGCGGTGCCAATTTATGCGCCCCACCGGTACCACTTGTCCTCCCCTCTCATCCTCCTCTCCCTCCTTCATTCCCTCTCCCTCACCATGGTTTCACCGTGCTCTGTGACGGTGCGCGCTCCCAATTAGTGTCCCCCACCTGTCGCCGTGGGTCACTGGTGCAGGCATCTGCTGGGTGTGAAATTGGCCATCTCACTTTCGTCCATGAACTTTGCATGGCCCCC
>NC_048430.1:6181954-6189044 GCF_013103735.1 Etheostoma cragini
CCCCCCCCCCCCCCCCCACACACACACACACACACACAAACACACACACACACGCACACACCTGAAGTTGGCCTTTATGGTATGGCCACCCTGTGTGGAAGGGGCAAAGGAGAAGGGTGTGATACAAATAATACCTCCAGCTTGGAGGTTGGTGTTAAAAACAATCCCATGGGGCGACTTCTAGCTCACCCAGTAAGAGCCTAATGTTGGCTGAGTCCGGCGGCTTGGGTTCGAGCCCGGCCTCCGGCACTTCAAAATCAGGATCAGAATCAGCTTTATTTGCCGGGTATGAGGACACATGCAAGGAATGTTTCTTTGGAGCATTTCTTTGCTGCGTGTCATCCCCCATCTCTCTCTTTCCTGTATATCCACTGTGACAGATTTTTTGGGGGGGGCTTTTCACTTTATTTGATTGTGACGATCAAGTAAAGGGAAAAGCCCCCCCCCCAAAAAAATAGTAGACATTGCGGTAGAAAAACATATTGTACGGCTTTACCAGCTTATTATTCTTACATCACTGTAGTGACATCACTATGTTTCCAGATCCCAGAAATAAACATAGTGAGTATGTCATTATTCCTGATAAGAATGATGGCCAAAACTACAATTTATGCTTTAATAACAGACATCGAGTTTTATTGTTGTTGTGGGAATTTTTACTGAGCTCAGTTGAACAAAAGAGGGATCAATTAAGAGCCAGTATCAAATCTGAATGTATTGGTATGAAAACATTTACAACAATGTGCCACTCTCCCTCTAACTACACAGCTTTAAGCCTTTCATTCGCTATTACAAGAGTCATTTACACCGACTCCAAGGCTTTCATCTGGGCAAGCTTTATCAGATTTCCCTAATTTGCAGCAGCTACACTGGAGCCTATTAACCCTGATGTTTCTGAGGAAAGGAAGACTGGCCTTGAATAAACTGTCTACTGTAACCGCGTGGCACTGACTGCAACAGCACCATTGTTGTTTGGGGTAATCAGCCATTTTCAGACACCTACATTATTCCATCACTCCGATTCAATCCTTATCCTCAATCTAATGACTAAATGATTGCCTCTCATTATGGGTACGGTGAGGGTGCAAATTGGAACTACACTCACCCTGAAGAAGGCTGTCTGTGTCGCTACGCGTGGGTTGCTTCTCCCTAAATCTTTTACATTTTCTGTTATGAAATAGCCAGTAAAATAAAAGGTGTTTTAAATAATTTGGAAGAAGAGTGCCTTGGAGTTCCTTTTTTTCTACAATAAATAGAATTTAAAGGAGTTTCCTAGTTTTGAGATGGTGGTTTCCGTTCAGCTCATCTGCAGCTCACAGCACGAGACATTACAGTAAGTTCTACTTTTACTGCAGCGTCCATCACTGCCACTCATTGTTAAGCCTGAATAAGATATGAGTCAGAACAAGAACACTTCTAGAAGAAGGAATGAGTTCGCATGGGGCACATTTCGTTGTCACTTAGACAAAGATTTTAAAAGGCAGGCCCACGTCAATCACTGTCAGTGCAGTTTCTACTCCTCACTACATGAACGTAGAAGTATTCTGATACTAACATAGCAACATATAGGCTCAGACATTTTCTGTACTGACACATCATCACATGGGATCGGGATGTCATCCAGTTTGACACAGACTAATAGTCATTTAGGCAAATAAGTGCAGGAGCCCACTCTGGTGTTGGCCCCCTAAAGATTGCATTTCTGTTGCTTCATTAGACAGCGCCAATTAAGAAGATCTGTCTCATTATAAAGGCTGGCCCCTGGGAGACAGCTGGGCCTGTCTGTCTACCGGTTTCTAACTCCCTAGGTGTGTTTGTATGAGCTGGGGGTGGCTGGTTGGGAATTGTGGAGCATGTAAGTTTGTCCATTTTATAATCAGAGGAGAAATAAAGTAAGCCTGGCAGAAGCAGTCAACATATTTCCTGAGCAACTGTGTTTAATATGGGTCACTAACTACCCCATATGTTTCTGTACTAGCAACACAAAGAACATACTGCGGCTAGCGGTAGGCATTGCTGGGCTCTCCAGGAAAAAAAACATGGCTGAAGCTATTGATTTTTTTAACCATGATATACATTTTTAAATGGAATCATTTGAGGCAGGATACAGCTGAGCGAAAGCAGACAAATAAATGCTACTCTTGGTAGAAATTAGATTAGGACAACCTGAGTCTTTCTTTGATGAGTGATGATGAAACTACGTATCAATAATGAATGAGGCCAATACTAAAAGGTCAAGCATGCAGCGAACCTCCTGCCTCACTCGCCATAGATCTGCCATCAGCTTCACTGCAGAGGTGCTCACAACAGCAACCACTACTGCAGCAGTAAGGGAGTTTGAGTCCATCTGGCTTTGAAATCCCCAAATGTGAGGATGGCATTGACTCTGCAGTACTAATTTCATTTTTTTTTTTTTTTTTTTTTTTTACATAGACAAAAAAAAAAAAAAGATTTCCGAGAATCAAGTACTTTATCAGCACTGTGGGCAGCAGAGAGTGATGGAAACAGAGGATGACTCAGAGATGGTGGGTGGATTGAGACCAGGTGAGACACTGGTACAGCAGATGGGCAGATCTTCAGTGCTCAGTCTCTCCATTGTGCTGCAGGCGGCTCATTGGGTGACGAACACCAACTATTCAATCTAACATGACCAACGGTAGTGCCATTCATTTTCAAGTTTAAAACTAGAACTTCAGAATATGATATAACAAAAGCTGTGCAGTAGCAGATTGGTGTGGGGACAAAGGGTTCATATTCTGGAACTAAACACATGTTTTGAATTAATATGATTATTATTAGTAGTAATATGGGAAGAGTAACATACTTTGCATTTAGAAAAAAAAAAAACTTAAATGCTCTGGAATATCCTTGCTTGATTTTAGACACAAAACTATCTTCACATGTTCCCCTACTATTTAGTTTGGCCGCCAACATTAAAACGGACTAATTTGCTGGACAAGATTTGCTACCAAAAGTGAGTCTAAAGTGCATCACTCACAAGTGTATGAACTGTGATATCACACACTCTGGATAAAAAAAGTAGAAAAAGAAAAACATCTAGCAGATTTTGTGAAGTCAATAAAGAGTATTACGGTAGTACTGCATTTTACTCATACTGTAATGTTTACAGTCTTGTTCTGCACCCAGACCCAGAGAGGGACAGTGAAATGTGGGGATAGCATCTCTCTCTCTCACACACACACACACACACACACACACACACACACACACACACACACACAGATGTGGGTCATAGCAATGTCCCAATTAAAATGCCATCATCTACCCTACTATATTAGCTCCTCTAAACAACAGCAGTACAGTGCAATACTATGTAGTCTATTAATTAGGTTAATTGTAATTCAAAGGCTTTTCAATGTTTTTGTGTTCTTTTCCAACATTTCCAGTGAGACCTTCACTACAAACAGTAGGACTGGCTGGACCTGGGTCATGAGACTTTAACAGTGAGGTCATCTGACTTCCTCCTCCCTCTCTCTTATCTCGACCTATCTTTGAACCTTTTTTTCCGGGCTGTGGAGTGTAAAGGGTGAAATCACATGGATCAAATGGAATTTTGCACGGTTTGCACTGGGAAGACAGCGAGTGTGCGCGCATGTGTCTGTGTACGAGGAGGCCTGTTTAAGGAACGGCAGTGGCGGGGGGGGGGTCTCCTAGGGGCTCATCAAAGCATACCGTGTCCACTGCAGCCCCACGTTAAGCTCAAGTCAGTGCCTCATTGTGTTTGTGTGAATGACCCCGGGGGAACACCAACTCCCGCTGCGCTGCATTCCCCTCCACATGTTTGCTCTGCCTAGGGTGTGGCCCAGTTCGGGAGGATTACGCTGAGGAATTCAGCCGAGCCCATCTTTTAAAACAAGAGGGGGGGGGGGCATGTGCATAAAGTTCATGTTCGCTGAGGCTTCCTAAAGGTCCCAAAAAAATAAGCCCAGAGGCAGGAAGTTACGGTTCACAGGAATCTCTAAACTTAAAAAAAAAAATGCGTCTGGACTGGTAGCTACGGAGTAACAGATTACCTCCCGGTCGCAGGGACTTTCCTACTGAGTCTTGATTACAATCTTTCATAATTGGTTTAAAAATGTTCTGGTTACCCGCTTGGTTAGACGCGTCACTTTCACGCCTTTGGTCGAATCACTTCTTCTCTTCCATTGCTTTATTCTCTTAGCCATTCAAATATTAACACCTTCCCTTCTTGCCATGTTCCCTCGCGTCTTTATTTACCACTTTCAGCCCTCCCCCCCCAAAAAACACTTACAGCCTGCTCATTTGAAGCAAAATCCGGATTAAGATGTTCTTACAAAGTGAGGAAACCCGGGCACCTCTCCCCTAGGGGGACTGCTGTGACACCTGAAAGAAGCTTCTATTGTTTCTCCCGCTTCCCCATGTTCTTTTTGACAACGACCACTTGATGAAACATGATAGCGCCAGGATGCACCAGACTATCCCCCACCTCTTAGACTATTGAAGCTCAGTCAGTCGGACTGGTGCAAAAAGAAAAGAAAAATCCTAACAGATCATGTTATCAGACATCTGCTGTGTAAAGACTTGATTGCCTTGTATTTTGCACACAAAAAAAAACTTATATAAAAAAATCTAAAATATATGTTAAGTGTAAAATACATTTTCTGCATTATGAAAAAACAGACATCTTAATAACAAATCTCTACGAACTGCTTATTTTGAGTCTTATTTTATGGTTTTATTTCAAATCTGCCTACGTGTTGTGCAATGACAAACAGTCAAAAACTCAAATTCAGACAAGCACTCTGGACATGAACAGTCTTTTACTGCAGAGAAAAATAAATATATAACCCACTCAGCACAGTCAGAGACAGCACTACAGAGAGAAAAGAACTGGAAAAAACAGAGGAATAAGCATCAACAAAAGGCTACTGTCTGAGGCACAGCCAATGTGACATCATCACGTGTGATTGCATTTACTCCATTAACGTAGGTATTCTCGCTCATTTCCTACAGCCCGACACCACTTGGTCATGGTTTCCATGATCACAGTCCAACAAGAAGCAAAGAGCTAAAAGGAAATGGCTTCAACCGCGACCATCAACCGCGACCATCATTTGTGATACTACTGGAGATGCAGTTCTGCCTCTATTGATTAGCTATCACTTTCTGCAGTTAATGATTGTTAAGTTTCAGGGAGGGACTGGCCGGCCCAAAAAATGAACGATATTTTAATCTCTCTCAATGGAATACATTTAGACTGCAAAATCATCTACCTGGTCTGTTTGAACAACTACAATATCCTCATTGTGCCTGGTAGCCCCCGAACCTGTCTGCACATTCTTAAATCAAAAGACAGAGCAGAGACAAACCTCAAATGGTATTGATTTGGACTATTCTGGACTTAAAAGAGAAATGTAAGATTGACTGAATAATCAAGAGTGACATCTTTTTTGACTTACTCTATCTAAACATTTACCAGTGCTAATCCTGCTGTTGAGGTCACAGCTGTCAACTTTTCATGTCACGTCTCAGTGGTAATAAATGATACCCGGCGAGCTATATCATGTCTACCAACCGAATGTGACTACGGCTTTAGTTGGACGGAGATGAAGCAGCTTGTCCTATTTCGAGAGATGACAAATGCAGCATAGAGAGACTATTTCTAAAGCCCACAGTGTAGAGCAGGAGGACAAAAAATAATCCTCTTGACATGACAGTATAGAAGTGCTGAGAGCGGCGCAGTGGAGTTGGGGTGTTGTAAGCTTTATGAACCACAAAGCAGGAGCAAACCTAGCAAGATCCTCCTCATCTTCCTTCATGCAATGCAAAGCACACTAAATTGCGAAACCAGTCATTTAGGTAGTTGTAGTCTTCCCATGCCGTGGAACTTGTGCAAATTGACACTGTTTGGTTGCTCCCAAATCCCACAACACCTGGCCCTGTCCTTGGCGTTTGACTCCACTACCTGATCAAAAATCTGAAAGCCTGGTTGTTCTCCAGGTCTCATCGATGGGAATGGATGAACAGAGAGGAGCAACAACAGAATTATGCTCTCAAATGTAATTTATACCCAGCAAAAAATATATGAGGCACTTACATCATCTATATTTCTTGCCACAAGTAATGACACCAGCATCCATTCCGCTGCATTGTGATTAAAATTAATTACACCTTTTACAAGCTACATCGCAGACGATGATTGCTGAGATTTTCCCAGTTGGAGACACCTATAATTTACTTGATATCTTAAAAATATTTTAAATGTTGTGCAGCCCAAACACCCAGTAATCATAGGCCTAAACAAATCTTTCAGCATACAGTATGTAGACATTATTTTACAACTTTTCAAACTCTGGATTAAGATTAAAAATGACGTCAGAATGCATCTAGAATAAACGGTGCAAAGACGAGAAACGGAGAGAATAATTTTGTTTTGGCGATTTGGCTGGAAGTTTAATAGGAAGGAGCCTTTGTCATTGCAGGAATGTTTTTTATCAACTCTGAAAACAACAACCACAACGGTCAAATTCTCCACTGAGTTGGCATGCTTGCTTACTGTTGCCTGACAAGTGCGACAACAGTTACACCTCCTACTCTTCTCCTCTCCTGAGCCCTACCTTTCACATGTTTATGAAAAGGACCCTTCTGATCATTGGCCAAGTCATGCCTGGCAGCACACAACCCTGGCATGATAACCCTATCAGATGAGAATATCCAGGAAGACGATACGGGCGTAATGGGGTGGAAATCAGCCTGCCGTGGAACGAAACACATTTCCAAATGCATAATAAAGCATTCATTCTCTCAGCTGTCACGAGGAAAGTCTTTGTGGGAGAGGGGGCGAGTTGGAGTTAAAAGCACAGAGAATCCTGTTTTCTCGTTCTGTCACTGGGTTGTATGGTGAAAAGAGGCGGAGAGCAAAAGAGAGAGAGAGAACTACCTGTCAATACATTTAACAATTTGGCTGCATAAAGCTTGATTTATGGTTCTGCGCAGGCTCCGCGCAGAGCTTTAGCCGTAGCTTACGTAAGTGGCTTGACGTTTATAGTTGCGCGCCTGCTGTGTGCATGTGTGTGTGTTTGTGTGTGTGTGTGTGTGTGGGGGGGGG
>NC_048430.1:6189054-6210355 GCF_013103735.1 Etheostoma cragini
AAGAGCAAGGGCGCAGTGAGAGAGTGACAGCATTTAGCTTTGCAGCGAATACCGAGAAAACTCTAGAGAAAATAAGTGTCCACCCTGTGCTTTCTGACCAAGGTGGGAAATCTGTAGCAGGAAAAGTTAACCCTCTCCTATATTTCATGTTGTTTATGGAGGAGAACCAGGAAATAAGTTGGGGGAAATGCAACGCCACAAAGCCCCTGCAGAGCACGTGAGGCTCCAGCGTAGGTTTGTGTCTTCACGTATAGTATATCGTACTATAAAACCGTCTTAAGGCTTTTGCTTGTGGGCTTACCCAGAGAAATCTACGTACAATGACAGCAGCAAGACTCCTAGATTAACAATATTAAAAGTAACATATAGTAAGGAGGGTTGCAGTAGAATCACAGCCAAGGTACAAAGTTAGCACCACCCACTAACCAAACGCTGGTAGATTTGCTTCAATCACCAGGGTTGGAATAGGGGTTACATGATAAGTAACTTCACAGCTGCCTCTGAGAGACATCTCGACGCACGCTATATGCATAGGCTTTTTCTTCATTCCATACACCAAGATACAGATGATGCATGAATTGCCAGCGGACTGCCTCAAAGCCACTATTTGTAGAGGAAGCATCATTAACAATTTGAGAGGTTGAGTGCTCTGGTCATTCAGTTTCCTCAGTCAGGGATGACTGGTTGGAGGAACAGCAAAATTAGGATCCATGTAAGGCCGCCCCTTGCATGGTGCAATAACAAATCAGTCTCGATTGGAGTCAGCTGTTTGCACATTACACCATAACGACATAACAGCTCGGAAACTCTGGCATCTGGGAAGGAATATTACTCAATGACTGGCTGCAAGCAATAACTTAGCCTTAACATGAGCAAAGTCTTAGCCAAGAAAACGGCTGATAGCACCATGAACGCAATATACTTTCATAGTGTTGTATAAATAATTAACCATTAGCAACTTGTAATGAAAAGGGCTTTTACACACCCCAAAGGTCTTAATGGATTTCAGGTACGAAAAATGTGCAAATGTGGATAGCTAAGCATGCGTTTCAGGAGGGCTACGGTCACAATCTTCAGACATAGGAATGGTGGGAATCTAGTCTCTCTCTTTTGTCACGGACCTTGTTCAAAACCTAGAAGAAACGTTAGATTTACTCACCTCATAGTTTCAGTGTTCTGCTCTAGTTTCTTTGGCTATTTATCATTGTCACTCCCCCCCCCCCCCCCCCCCCCCCCCCCCCCCCCCCCCCCCACATAGCTTGAAAACATTGGGTTGCATTTGGATGCAGTCATTTTATTTGCAGCATGTCATGTGAGGGCTTGTATGAAGCGACCTTGTTGTAAGTGGGAGATTTATAAAGTGTCTGGTGTTAGGCTAAGATAATTTCCAACTATTAAAAAGCAAACTGTGCAATAGGTGTACTGAATATCACAAATTACCAGCAAAATAACTTATCTTAAGAGGGGTCAACCAATAAACTACTTTATTGAAGGAATAATAATTTAACATGGCGTTAAGGCCTCTAGCGTAGTTCCATATAATAACAATTCTAACCCTCTAAAATTGACAGTCTGACAAATAAAGAAGACTAACCACATCATGAAAATGCAATACCTATTACTCGTCTTGGAGCCATGAGAACCAAACATAAAAAACAGCTCTGGCTGTTTATGTTGGTTGTCTGTGACAGCTGACATGCACCCAGGAATAGAAGCCTTGGAATGACTTAAGGAGATCCGATGTTCGCCCACATATACAGATGATGGATAAGGCATTGTAACATTAGAAGAACTTACCGTATAAAAAAACCAAAGACACACACATACACACACGCCGCACACCTGTGGTGACAGTGAACATGACAACAGACCTCTCTGGCCTTTAGCTTCATAGGTCAGGCTCGTCTGCTAACTACAGCACAGCATGGAGACCTGACACAAATGCTAATTTCAGCAGACAACCTATACCCACCGACCATGAGGAAGCATAGCTGTAACATTTTATGTCAGATACTCTATTGGTACTGCAAAGATGTAATCTAATTATTCCAATGTGCTTTACATTGTTTGACAGTTCCATGACATTGTGTAAAGAGTAGTAAATTATGGAGTGGAAACTTTGATTTTTGCAGTGTATGCCAGGCATTCATGAACAAATTAACCTCATGAAAAGGTCTAAAGGTGTAGGTTGTATCTGTTTGTAACCAGTACTCTGGGGAGGGGGAGAATGTAATAACAATATAGGCTGGATTCCTACAGAACACAGCATTAACCTACTGTATATAAAAGTCCTTACCTTTAACGAGTCAAAACAGGCGATGACCCTTCCATTCTCCACCTGGCAGCTTTTGGGTGGGTGGGCAAATTTGCATTCCTCATCACTGCGTGAACAAGTCCCTCTCTGAAACTGCCGGCACACTTCCAGGGTCAGCCATTTTGTGTCCCGTATCGAGGCAATGTTTAGAGCCATCTCAGCAGCACTGGCTGTGGAGCTAGGGTGGAGTGGAGCCACTTGGTTTTAGGAGGAGGCTATCCTCTGAGGAGGTGTTACAGAGTGTTCCAGTTAAAAAAATAAAACACGCAGCAACTAAAACTGGTGGAACATGCAGCTATAAATGATCTGCTTCAGGTCAGTGGATGAGGTTTGTGTAGGTAATGGACTGGCAAAGTCTCTGTGACCGGAGCATGGGAGTGCACTGCTGCTAATTGTTCATCAATCAGTAAGTCTCAGGTGCAGACCTCTGACAAGCCAGAGGGGACATGCTCAGAGACAAACTCTACTGGTTGTACCAATGTACCCGAAAACCTTTCTATGAGTGATGATATCTGTGCCAGGGTGGATGTTGGAGAGCAGAAGTGGTGCTATTTTGAGGTGCAACGGCACAGTTTAAAACACGTTTGTGTCTTTCTATTGTTTAAATGTCTTCAGTACGTGCTCTCTGAGCTTTGGCACCTTGGCCAGCCGTGCAGTAGGAGTCCACTGCTTCACTTTGGGTTTCTTCGCACTGAGCACAGGTAAGGACAAACAAACAGGTCAGAAGATCGGCTGAGTCCTCTCACAACTGCAGAGGGAAAAATCTGGAGCTCTTCAGAAACGCCCAGGGATCTTCAAGTAAGGATGTTGTCTTACAAGGCACTTTCTGTCTGTGATCTGGAGGGGAGAAGAGAAAAAGAGGAACAAACAGAGTGAATATGATGGCCAACTATTCATCTAATATGTTTCAACAGTGTTTGTGTATGCATGTCAATATGAATTTGTGTGCATACTGCCCAGGGGTGCTAGCTCTAAAGAGCACAAAGCTGATGAAGCAGAAAAAGGCGGCTGTGAGGTTATTCAGAAGCCACTTGAGTTTACATCCCCCAATCACTGCTGTGTGCCATTTTACGAGGCGACTACAAGCCCGCTGGCTCTCCAACATTTTGCATACAAAGGGGTGAACGGCAAAAGACTCTGTGTTATGAGACGGTGGACAAGAGCATCGAGTAGGAGCAGAGATAGAAAAAAGCCAGAGGGTCCAACCCGCCCTGTAGAGCCATGCCCGGCGGGATGGTTCAGCCAATAGAAAACCGCGCGGCGCAGCACTATTCCGGGCAGCCATCCAACAGCCACAGAGGGGCCGAGACAGATGCAGACGCCAGTGCCAGACACGATTATGACGCTTCCCAGTGTCCGGCAATATTCACTGGTCTCCCACCATCCAAATTAGATACCGTCTCATTGACAGAGGCCTGCCAATTTACATTCATGGGAGGGATTGTGTGTATGTTCTCCCTGCCTCGTCCTGTAAAGGTACTAGTCTGTCTGTTGTCTAGGGAGAGAAGGGGGACAATTGGTGGAGCAAATGAGGAAGTGACCTTTAGCTTGTGGATACAAAACCCATTACTAAGCTACTGCGCAAGGAGCTCTTTTCTTGGCACATCTGGAAATCTTTTTCTTCTAACTGGGGGCAGGAAAAAGGGCAATGAGGACACCAGACTGAGGGAGGAGAAGGGTTGTAAAAAAATACAGCTCTAGTTAAAGGATTCCCCCTTTTCTGTTCTAAACATGTAAACTTATCCACGGAAAACAGAATAGACCAGGAGAAAACACCAAGAAAATAAAGTTAAACACTGTGAGAACAGCATCTTAAATAACCTCAAAAAGCCTATGACAAGCTCCACTTGGTCTTAATGAAGGTGAGTTGAGTCTTGTGCTCAAACCATCTACACTACTGTTAAGGGAAGGAGAAATCCCTTTTTTCCTGCCTGTCACAAAGACAGGTAGATTTTCCTCAGACAATTAGCAGCAGATAGATGCTTCCCCTTGAAATCACCCACAAACACTCTACTGTTTCACGCCTATGAATCCAGACCATTGTCTACCTAATCATATTGTCCCACTTAGGTGCTGATCATGTGAAATGAGATGAGACGCTTCCTCGCCCAATCGTACTGACGCCCAGGCTCCACTCTCCAAGGCAGGATTTAATTTCACAGCATCTCCCCAGGGAGAGAGCCAATCGCTGCAGAAGGGAAAGTCAGGTAAGAATCATGTCAGATCTGACCTTTAACAATTAATCCCTTCTTATTTTTAGAAGCCATAAGAAGTCTGTGATCAAGCTAACCTACTTTGTCAGAATGTGTGAAGGGACGGTGGCGCCATTTCTATGTAATATGACTTGCCCTCAAATGGAGCAAGTTGTAATAAAATGGTTCGGGAACACAGCCATCTGTCATTTTTATTTTTTTAAGGGGAGAAAGTGGAGGTTTACAGCTCTGGAAAATTTCCTATTTCGAGGAGGCCGTGTCGATAAGGGTTGGTTGAGGTCATCTGAAAAGCTCACATGTGACTCAACAGGACCAATCAAATTATGTTTGTCATGAAAGGTATTCAAAACAAATGGTGAGGACTGAAAATCATAAACACCCTCATGGGGCTGATGGTAGGATAATAGTCATGCAGGAACAGGACCCCATGTCTGTTCATACAGTTTATATACTACAGACTATTGGATGTTTGAGCAATATGCCCAGGGAATGTAATGCTACTGCAACTGTTTGTTTTCAAAGAACAAAGAATTACTGAAAACCTGAGCACCTAACCATTTATAATTTGCAGTGGGGTGCATGTGCTCCACCAGATTAGTCTTAAAAAGATTGATGTGCAAGCGTAAAAACGCTGTCGTGGCATGTTAGTAATGCTAGTCTAGGGCTGGACAATTTATCGATATTATATCAATATCGTGATATGAGTCTAGATAGTATAATCGTGATATGACATGAGTGTTGTCTTTTCCTGGTTTGATCGAGAATATCGTGATATCTGATATTCTCCCTATCGCCCAGCCCTACCATAGCCCCTGCAAGAAAGCAAACGGTCACCCAGGACGGGGGACGGGGGACTGTTACCTTTGTCGTATAAAACCATCACATCTTCAGAGTAGGGATGCATGATGATATTGGCACAACATCAGTATCTACTAATAAAAGCTTAAAATGATCATCATCAGCAGATATGAATATTTCTGCCGATGAGCCTTGTCGATAGGGTGGCTTGTTTACTACGCCCATATGACGACCATGAACGTAGCATGAGCACCAGCAACTTAAAACTTCCAACTTGTCGGCTGTGTGGAGGTATTTCGAGATCTGTAAAACAGATAACAAACTTGCTATTTGGAGTACGTGTAAAAAAAAAAAGTGTTGTGAGAAGGCGTAAAGCGACACTCGTTCCACATTACGAATATGATTACGCGTCTTAAGAGCCGTCGTCCTGAGCAGCACCGAGACTTCAAACGCCTTCTACTTCAGTCCTTTGACAAAGCTAGAAAATCCAGCAGCGACCGCCCAAAGGTAAAAGAGCTTAACATCAAAATTATTGACTGAATTGCTCTTGATAACCAGCCTGGTGGAGCCGTGGTATACTACGCCTAGCCTGCGCTACATTTCTGATGTGGCCTTACCTGAACTCCAAAGTGTTGTCGCCAGTCACATTGAAAAGCTCCTCGCCGGCGCTAGTCACATTAGCTTTACCACGGCCATGGACGTGAATCCTGTTAGCACGTTGAGCATCACTGCCCAGTGGATATACAAAGACTTCACCCTTAAGAAAGCTGTCCAACCTACACTCGCAGGAATGCTCCGGTTCTCACAGCAGCTGCAATTGCATCTGGTAATGTTTGTGAAATGGAAAATAGAAAGAGAACGAGTGCTTAGCGTTGCCTCTGATGTAAGACATTTGACAGACTTGTTCAAGAAGGAGATGATGTACATTTGTTTATTTGCACATGTATTTTTATTTATTTGACTTCTAAATCTGAACTTAAAAACTAAATATGGCAGCAGCTGTCATATAATTTATTCTCCTCCAGGTGAAATAATTTAACTAGGATCAGGGATGAATGTCTCCCTACATTTGTAAAATGATACATTTACAAATGTTGTTTGTCTTGTGTTTTGCCTTATCTACAACAAAAGTGTAATAAGGTAAAGATAGTACAGGAGCGATACTATAAAGTGTATAAACAGTATATCAGAGTAAAAATGTGTATATGCATTGGTATTGGCCAAAATGAGTTTGAAAATATCAGCATATTAAATATCGGTCAAGATCCAATACGGTGCATCCGTACTTCAGAGAATGGGAAACTCCAACACATAGTGGAAGCTTTGCAGTATTGACTTCTTTGGAAAACACTAGCTGAGGTATGAGGCAATGCTTGCAGTTTTGGGTCTAGTCTGGTTTGACTTGTGTCTTCGTGGGCCTCTGGCCTGGCTTTGCCTAGCTTAGCTCCTGCTAGTGCGTTACCCATACAGTACATGCAGCTTAGTTTACGCTGAGCTTAGCGGCCAAGCCCTAAGCACAATGCCACTGATGTAAAGAGAAAGACAATGGGTCAGCAGGTAGAAAGGGACCATATAGTGCCCGATGTTGTGACCTCAGAAATAAGCGCTCCTGTACACCTCGACCGACCCAGGTTCCTGTTCTGCAGTTTTGAGTCCTTCCAGGGAAAGATATTTGACAGGAATACAGCCTGAGTCAAGGAATAGTATTTGAAGATGGCTCAAGGCATTGAAATGAAATAGAACCCATAGTTTCCACGCCCTGCTTGTGTGAATACTAATATGGCTGTTCACTCTGGTGACAGACTCTTAAATCCTTTATGTTTTCAGCTATACAAGACCAGGTTTTAAATACAACCTCGAGAGCCAAATTCTGCACATCGCATCCTGTTTATCTTTAGTTATCGAGTTCCTGCAAGAAGGCTTTGTCCCCTCTGTGTTCTCAGTACTAACAGTGGACAGACCGGCTGACCTGATAAACCAGAGCAGAGATGTGAAGAAAAGCACCCCAGTACTAGACTTTATGGATTACTGACGCTTACTAAGGCCAGCTGGCGGGGGCATTATCTTGGTCGGTCTGCTTAATTGAATGAGAGTCAGCGGGACTGGGGTGTCTCGAGTGAAAGTCATTGGCTTGACCTCTGAATACCATGTATGTAACCCATTAGTCTGGTATCTGTGCGCTCGGCCTATGCCGGGCAGTTTATCTTAGCTGCTTGTATTTGTTCAGCAGAGACAATAAGCTACCTGGTTTCCATTGGTCGTAAGCCTTGAAACATCGATGACTGTGGCATCCGCCAGGTGTTGCCAGAAAAATAAAGTAGAAATACAAATGACTGAAACAGGCAAGCGCATGAGGTGGGTACCTGAGTGGCTGCATTTCCATTCATTACCATTTTATGCTGGCAAACCACACTTCTATGGTCATTTGCATTGCCAAGAGGAACAAGTGGTCAATGTTTTACAAGGCTGTGGAGAGAGGGCCTCATTGTTTAGGTGAAATGGGAAAATGTTCAGTTTCCAGTGAATAATGGAAAATGAGTGAGCCCTACAGTAAAGGTTTTATCAAAATGTCCCTGACAAATCTCACCTTACTTTCACTGTGACATCACCAGCTTGCAAACTGTTCCTTTACATCCTCCAGAGAGGATCAGTGCAGAGCTATACCCCGTAGCCTAATTCGTATTTAATACTATGAACGTTATGATGCTTATGAAATTGCCTTTGGCATAAGCTACGGCTCCTTGAGTTCAATATCATCAAGTACCATTAGCGATAAGGACGGGTGAGTGAGCTTAGCAGAGACTATACCAGGACTAAGCTACTGATCGGAGTAGGGCTGCACAATACGTAGTTTTTTTATGATTATTGCAATATCCACTGCCACGAGAAACGCATCGTGAAAGGCTGTGACAAATTTCGACAGACATTTAAAGAAAATATCAGTAGAAAACTGTCATGGCATGCCTTTTATCTCCAATTCATCGTTCAATTTGTTTAATTAAATAATGTTGGAAATAATTTCCTTGTGAGTTTGGTTTGTTTAAGCAGAATACTGAAAGCAGCAGTAAGGCAGAACTGAGTACACTTTAATATCGGTTTATCTATCACAAGTAATATTGTTTTTGCGATCTTCCACCGCATATTTCCCTCGTATTGTGCAGTCCTAGTTTTGGAGGCAACTCAAGAGGCATTTCACAGAGTCAGCAGATAGATGTGCCCCTTATCATAATAGCCTCAGCTAAACCACAGTGACCCAAATTGCCCTGCTCATGATCTGGGACTGGGCTTACCTCTCCTGATCAGTGGCCCATTTCTTAACACAAAACAAATGATGTACATTTTCCATCATTTGTTAAATTTAAAAGACAATGCAAGTATCTGGGATGGATATCAACCCCTGCACTCTGTAAATGGACTTGTTTACTGTGTAAGTGTTCTTGTCTACTCCCCGTTTAGCCATGGGACTCAGGCAAGTCATCAGCTAATTACAGTATAGTTGGCAGCCAGAGGTGAACGGCACCATTCAGATAAACATGATGATTAACAGGATACCCAAGCTTACTTGATCTAAAGGTCTGAGGTGAAAAAAGCGTGGAAGCGCTATACCTACAGTATCTGTTTTTTATAACTTCCACTTTATATGACAACATCGAGGACATAAAACACTGTCAGATTAAAGCTCTTGTATATTGAAATATGAAGTGAAACACACCAAGTGATTTGAAATCTTAAGCCCTTAATTTACAGCACTTGAAAACATAAGAGCTGAATGATTCAGCAAACTCACCCTGGTGTCACAGGGCAATCAGACTTCCTCTTGCATGCAGAAGATGTCTATAAAAGCCTACCACTAAATCCTTTTAAAACCATCTTGAGGTGCAATTTACACGAGAGTCCATTTCAGAGAAAGGGGATTTCTGGCTGACAGGGTCTTGCAGTGAGGTCTTGGTACTTGTCTGAGACTTATCCCATTCTTTTCTCAACAGGAAGGGCTGAACTGATGTTCCATTTTAGAAAACACCCACTTCCCCTGGATCCACAGCCAGATGTATGACACCACCCTGGCCTTTTCCATGCAGGCGATGATGTCCACTGCTTGACTTCTGCAGGCCCGGCAACTAGCGCAATGCTAAATCTAGATAGACAGCAGAAAGCTATGGACATGTCAACCACGCCGCATTGAACTCAAAAGGTTAATTCTGATGTGGGCCGTATTAGAACTGTGAAGTTCCAGCTTATTCAGGCCATTAGCTGTTTGTGTCCACACACCTAAAGAGTGACAAAACATCAGACCATGTTCTGAACAAACAATCTTTGCCCTTTGTTATTTGGAAAATACATGCACCACGAGTTACAAGGAAAAACTTTATGAGCACTGCACGAAGCAAGCAGTGACAGGGATGATGACAACTTTTTTTCTCTAGCGAGTGAAAAATACGAAGCCCATGTGGCAAAAATTAAGCACCTGACATTTGCACTTAGGAAGGGGCCAGACAGCTGCTGTGATAATGCCTCTCCCTCATGAGTCAAAAAAAAAAGAAAGTCTATTACCCTGCTGGAAACTGCAATGAGGGTTGTTACTGTGCGGCTGCAAGCTCCCAGGACTCTTTTGCATTTATCTCAGACTATATTTTTCTTCTCCTTTCTTGCCTCGTTTTCAGCCTCACACTCTTTCTTTCGCACAGATAAAACATTCCCTCTCCTCCCTCCCCAAACAGACTGGTATGCAGCACACTGCAGCAAAACTCCTGAAAAAAATCTTTAAAAAAAAAAAAAGAAAAGAAGAGAAAGCCAATGTGACGGTTCTTCCCACCTTGTTTCCCTGGGTCCCGTAACTCAGCTGTGTGCCTCTGTCTGTCTGCTGTCCCGAGACAAGGAGGCCCCCGGTGCTTCTGTGACACTGAGCTACAGCACAGCCTTCCCTTCAGCCTCAGCGACTGGAGTTAATGACCATGTGAACTGTTGTCATTCCTCGCGAGCTGCCGAGTGCTGCACTCCGAGGTCCATGCCTAGACAGGGATTTTCTCTCGATATGTCTCTCTCTCTCTCTCTCTCTTTTTCTCAACCACGGAGCAAGCGAGCGAGCAAGCAAGGCAGGCAGGCAGGAAGCAGAAGAGTGTCTACTCCAACTATCTGGCTAAAACACTTCCAGCCAACCCCCCCACACCCCTTAAAGCCGGCCCCTTCCTGCCCACCAGCCCTTGGCAAGGCCCTGCCCCTTTACAGCTCCAGCCAATACGAGGAGAGCTACTCTGATCACAGCTTCATGCGCCTTTCAGTTGGAACAAAGTAGACAAGGTGATAGGGAGAAAACTGTGCTTCCAGTAACAACCTCCAAATGCTAATCTTAAAAGGTATTTCCCCGATTGCATGCCCTGCTACAACTAGCTATCACATTATTTATTATTTTTCCATCTTTCTGCCGAGTACATTTGAATTCATATCAGCACCACTTTATTTGTTTTCTAACAGAAGCAGAAAAAACAAGCTCAATATAAAGTCTAGACTTGTTTCTCATACAAAAAAGCAATACAAGTAAGCAATAATCAAAGAGTTGCTGCAGTGGCATTATGAAGATCAGCCCTGTCCTTGTCTATGTTCTATCATCCCATTAAACACCATCCCCCCAGGAAACAGGAGCCCCACACCTCCTCCCCCTCCCAAGTCTCCTCTACCTCCCTTCGGCATCCGTCCTCTAAACTCCCCTCCACCATGCAGACACTCCTTCTCCTCTCCATCCCTCACCTGTGTGTTTTCCCCATTTGTCAAAGCTATCTTTCAAGCTCTATTTCAATCAAGTTCCTTAGTTTACTGGACTGGAAAATTGCACAGCTAGTGAACATTTCTGTTATTGTTACTGCATTATTTGCTCGGGGAAAAAAAGAAAAAAAAGATTGGTGGTTGCTGGGATGTGGAAGTCTTGGTCTGCCTCCTCCCCCTGCCCGTCCTCCCCCCATCCTCCCCCCCTCCACCCAGCTGATGACATGCTGGTTGGCATCATATGAGCCGTGAAGCCGGAGCGTCACAGAAGTGATGAGTCAGAGATCCAGCTTCATGACTTTTCGATCCAGATTCAATAGAACAGCTGTACCGTCTGTCTGTCTGTCTGTCTGTCTGTCTATCTGTCTATCTGTGTCCCTCCCCGTCTATGTCTCTCTCTCTCTCTGTCGCTTTCTCTGCCTCTGTCTCATGCGAAGGCTGTGAATGACGCAGCAGCATGGGTGTTTCGTTGATATTCGTGAGGCTAAACATGCTCTACAGTTCTATGATAAACAAACCTATTGACTGTCTGATTATGCTTTTATATCTATATCTATCCTGATGCTCCATAGGGAAATAGATCTGTCAAATGGACAGGAGGAGATGGGGGTCGGGGGAGATTACTCTCTCGAGCATGAAAAATTGTCTACCTCAGCACATGACACTGAATACTGACGTCATCTTAGGCATCAGAACACCTGTAATAAAACAGCACAGACAGGGGCTCTGCCATTATATGAACAGGGATGCGTGGGTTGTAAGCCTTTGTCAACAGCTAAAGAGTCACCTTACCCCATCAGTGAATGTAGTCTCCCTATGTCATATCATACACACCAGGGTCACGCACCAGGTTAAAGGAGCTTGAATGCAACTAGGCAGCAAAAGCTGTATATGACTGCAGGGTCCAAATTGACTGTTATGTCCTGAAACTTCAACAAAGCAATATGTTGTCCTTCATCCAGAACAATAACAGTGGGACAGGCCAGGCTGCTGCATCATTACTGATAGATGAAGCTTGTCAATTTCTCATTTGGTTGCAACCGACTTCTCAATAACCATATTACAGAATATAACTATCAATAAATGTATAACAAGCCTGGCTGCTTGTAGCTAATTTCCACCAGCAGACCTCAGATAGCCTACCTTCTAAACAGATCTTTCCGACAGGAAAACAAACAAAAGCCAGGCAGACAAACAAGCTGAGCCACTTCCTTTCCACATAGTATCCCCTCCCCTCTTATTATCCCTGTCCTGTTTGACCCCAAACGGCTTGGCTCAGTCACACACAAGCAGATTTAGGATTCTATGGCACAAAGCGGCTTCATTTTCAAATACAAAGGGAGTATTCCCAAAAAAATGGCTAATTACAGCATATGAAGATTGACAGGTTTAAACTGTTTGAAAACGCTCTCCAGTACAGAATATAGTATTCGGTGGTACTACTGGATAGCTAAACTTGACAGAGAGAAAAAACCAGGACTCAGAAATAGGGCACCGAAGACAGATCAATGAAAAGGCAGCTGTCTTTTTTTCTATTATTAGCTGTAATCAAATATCAAGCGGCAGAGAGTTTTGCCTTCCTTCCGCTTAAAACCCATTCTGGTACGTCTGTCACACAAGTCCACATAATAGAAAATAAACAAGTGCCTAATGGATGCGTAGGCAAGTGGTCAACCAGTGTATTTTGGAGCAAGTTTAAGGCTCTTCAATGAGAATGTGTTCAAAAGATCAACCAGGAAGTACTGGATTCTACATTAAAATTCCAACTGGCTTTGTTTCAAACATTGTCTATTTTCTGTAGATTCATGGGATGCCAATTTGACCGTATACACATTCAATCATAGTGCACTGTGTATTACTATGTATTGCTCAAGTGTACAACTGGTACATAGAATTAATGAAGTTTTTACATACAAATGACAAGTCAAAGTTATTGTGTTACACTGATGGCTCAGTTGAACTTAATGCTTTCTTCCATCGGTCCAGTGCTGTTCTGGGATGTTAATTTGCATTTTTTAGAAGAATCAATTACTGCACATGACCTAGCAGCTAGCCTGATTAGAACTTAGTCACCTTACCCAGGTGAAAAGGCTCCTGCAGTACATTAAAATGTGCCTCCACTGGACCCCTGAAGTCTCGTTAGAAGTGTTTTATTTGTTCTTATCCAAGCAATTAAATCTTACAATCCTATAATTAAGGTGCCACTACATTTTTTTTTTTTTTTTTTTAAAGCAGCATGTCCCAGAAAGCATTACATTGCACCGTGCAGGACAGACACAAAGGGACCACTAAGCATGGTGATTTGATCTTTGTTTTTATGGAGCTGCTTTCACTTGTTTTCATGAGCTATCCGAGCAGTGATTATCAACTAGCTAGCATAGCAATCCAGACATCAGCGCATACTGTTTATGACAGTGGACAAGCCTCATTAGAACCATTATGGGCCACCTCTACTATCCAAAGAGTAGGTATATGCACCATAACCCCGTTAAGTGCGTAAAGAAATGCCAGAGGCAAAGGGTGCTAGCTGCTAAGCTAACTACCTGCAGCTTACCTGATGACGACCCTGTCACATCCAGCTGCACTTCAGCCGCCACCACCGCTACTCGAGAGCGCTATTTCGGTTGTAACGGAACCTACAATTCAAAACAGGACGGCAAAAATGGTCTTCGACTGAGACTTGTCACTATTTCAAAAGAGCATCTGCTTTAATTCTCCAGCGGCAAACTTTTTTTCGCCTTCTAAATATATTTTAATAAAGGGCAGAAGAAAGCTATCACTCGCTACGCGCTAGCTCGCTAACTACTTTTAAGGCTAGGGTAGGAAGCAACAAGCGATTTTGACAGTTCGAGGAAATGCTGAATGTGCTTCGCTAGGGGGTTAGTACTATGGTCTAAACATTAATAACAGATTTATTCTCAACTATTTGAGATAGTATCAACCGTGACTGAAGGTTATATTGTATGATATTTGAATGTGTTGGTTCAAATAGTTCAATTTAAACACGAAAATATAGTTATTTTCGATAAACAACACAATTCCCACCCTACTGTAAAAGTGGTACAGTCCAGAGGAACCAAGGGTAAAGAGAGGGGGGTGCCTGTTACCTAGGAAACAACAGTGAATCTCCCTCGGGAAAAAGATGCAGCCACTGATTTATGAGCCAGTGTCTGTCTGTCCGTCAAAATCATAGCCTGTTATCGAAAAGACCAAAACATTAAAGTCATTTGACAAAACTTATTGCAATTTATCATGTGATATACTGTATAAATTACCATAAGTAAACACTTGTGGTTGACCAATGTGCAGTAACCTCCTCTCCTCTTGCGTGCTTTCCTATAGGACACATACTAATGTAGTAGCCTTTATTTTAATTAATTTAATCTAGTGGTGTTGATACAAGAGGGATTTCATTGATTTGTCTTAATAATGTTCACGAATTTACGTCTACATTTCTACAGTCCTACATTTCTGTGACAAAGCCTCAATTTCTATGGTTATGTCTTAATTCTTATAATAAAGTAGGCTATAGCATGGTGAGGTATTGACTTATATGTTCTCATTACTATTTTAAAACTATTAAAATAAATCTAATAGCAAAAACTACAGAAATACATAAAATTAGATTTATTGGCTGATCAAAGACTCTAAATCAACACATCGTCATCACTTGATTCTTTGCAGAGGTGCATGCACATCCCTGGCATTTTGCAGCCTAATGCAGGCATGCAGCTGGCTGGCTTTAGCAGTCTGTGACACACAGAGACCCGTTGTCAGCAAGAAGCGCAACGAGTCAACAAGGAGCAAGTCACAAATATCCCCGGAATGAGCAGAGAGGCACAAATTTAGCCCCAGCGACTGCTGCCCACGCCATGTGCTGCCTATTGAGCACATGAACAATGAACATAGCCATCACAGACTGCTCTGTCAGGGCCAAGGCCTGCTCTAGGGGAATGCTACTGGGAATGAAGGCATCACACTTTGTCCGGACACAGGCCATTGGCGGTGTCAGGGATGAAGACGTTATTAGCCGGCGATGGTTTAAAGTTAACTGCAATATTTCATAAAGAAAACTATAGTCGTTTCAAGCAGAGACATTTATGGGCTCCAGTTTAATATCAATCATGTTGAATCATGAATGGAGAAATAATCTGGGCTTAGACGACTGATGGGGACTGTTTACATGTGTCACCGCCTTGTCTCACAACCCGATTTATGTGACATTCGACACACAATAAACTAAACAACATCTCAGACAGACAACTGTAAAGTAACTTTTGGTTTCGTTGTATTTATTTTTTTCTTCTTTGAAAACTGATGTTATCCCAGCCTCCTCATGTTCTTTTCAACTTTTAATTGAAAAATACCAGAGCCAACAGTCTTTTTCATCCGTACATGGCAAGTGGAAAAACAAACTACAACACCACCAGGGCACGGCCACCATGGAAATAAAAAAACAGTATTTTCAAGGCGTAAGTGATTATGAAAAACTGCGCACATAGGTCAAGCTCATCCCCCAAGGCCTAACGTATTGATCTCAATGCAGAGGAGGCATTTGTAGAAAAGCTGCCGCCGGCATACTTCTCTAAAAGTCCCTGAACGCCCACACACTTGCAAAGAAACACACACCGGGGTCATGAAAAACACACACCAATACATGCAGCACACAAATATCAGTTTTAACAAGACTTTTTTCTTATTTAAGTTGTTTGAGTTAAGTTTGAGATTGACACATCGAGGTAGGCGGAGGGTTGAAACATTTGTATTATTTCCTTCTCATCGTTTTACACAAGACAATGCCATTTAGGTGGAAGTACTTGTTAAATACTTACTTTGGACATCATTTTGAAAAAGGTTTATCTGGAAACAGGTGGCATAAACAACATTTCTTGCAAAGTTAATATCAAAGCATTCATAACAATTCTTAAAAGAAGTTGATTTGCATTCAAAACAAGTACAAGTATGAGAAAATGACATTTCTAGACTAAATACCATGCATATCACTGGTTTAGATGGATACAAGATATTCATATGCTCATCAAAATGTAAGATGTATTTCAAAAGAACCAAAGCACCCTGTGTGTGTGCGTGTGTGTGTGTGTGTGTTTTGCTCATTAATGGGTTTTGACTCTACATTTGTTGCAGTTGCAGTCTGTGGAGTGGACCTTTAGGATCAAATGAGGGGGCGTCAGGCAGAAAAACAACCGCAGCATCTACAGAAATCCCACTGTTAGTTCATCTCAAACACAGAATCAAGAAGAGCTCACAGTAGAAAACAGCTTGCACCCACACACAGAAGACACACACAGACAAACACACAATCACACTCAGCCCAAAGCTTTGACTCTGAGGTCCTTTCGCACACACACACCGACACACAGACCCACACACGGGCAAAGCTTTCACATCAAGGACAGTATTGATCTTGGAAATCTCTGTACACTAAATGAGAACACACCTGATTATGAAAGCTTTTAACCCAAATGCTTAATGCAGCGCAGGTTTAATGGACAGAGCTTATGGCAGACACAAAGCTCAGTAGACAGTGTTTGTGTGTGTGTGTGTGTGTGTGTGTGTGTGTGTGTGTGTGTGTGTGCGCGTGCACACACTTTCATTGCGGTTAAGTCAATTTGATTGATTGTAGGGGGATCGCATAGGTATTTTACTCCCACTATGACTTATATAAACATTTTACTAATCACAAGGCCTGAGTAATGACAGGTTGAAGATGGCCCCGCTGTTATTAAACAAGCTGATCCCCAAACGCGAGTGCACTGCACAGGGAGAGCTGAGAGGATCCATTTTGAGGCAGACTCATTTGTCCACTGAGAAAAGACTAGTTATGCATCACCATAAATCTCCTGCTGCAAGCCATTTGTTCATGTTGCTTCATCGGCTCCTCCAGGATCTACGTCAGCATGTTAAAGAAGATACTGTGGAGTTCTGAATCATATGCGAGTCAATTAAAAAGAAACATTAGAACTACTTACTCAGCCTACTGTGCTTGATGATTTCGCTGGTGTTCTGATTGAAGAAGTCAATCTGTGTGTTTCAAGCTATTAATGTCAATTAGTTTAAGGAATGGTTCTACATTTTGGCAAATACGGCCTTTTAGCTTAGCTTAGCATAAAGAATGCACACAGAGGGGTACAGCAACTAGCCTAGCTGTGCCCAAAATGTACCCAAAGCTGACCGCTAAAGCTCGCTAATCAACATGGACATGTTGTTCATTAATCCATTAAAAAAACTAAATGTATTGATTTTTTGAGTCCCTGTTGGTTGGTTGCCTGGAAACCTCATGGTAAAGACAAGACAAAGATTTAGCTGAAGTCATTATTTTGCATTAGATCCATTGTCAATATAGAAATATTGATTATTGGGCCTACAGCTTTACATGGAGTCTATTTAATAACAGTCTGTTTTGGTCCTTTCCACCATTGGTTTCCTGAATTGATTGAACAAATACTGGCTAATGTTAAAATCTTCTTCCCTGGCACGTGGATCCACAAAATATGCAGATGATAGATGCTCCGTTTGCATGAGCTGGACCAATATACAGTATGTAGATTTTAGAAAACACATGACTCAGTGTCTCATAAATGTGTGTTCCATTCTGTAAAAGCACACTTTTGTTAACCAATAGCTAAGTTGGAAATGTCTGAGTGTACTATTAAACTAATAGCGATAATAAGAGAAATTATGTATTATTAATATCAAATTACCCCCCTTGATTATTGTTCAACCCAAACAGAATTAAGAGTTGTCTTTATTTTTTAAACAACTGCCTCATGTTTTAAACATTTCCTGATTTCCAGATCTCGCCCCACAGCAGAGTGAATCCAATAATGAATAGTGGTATTTCAGTAAAGAAAACAGATGGGCTGTAATTGTGAGAGATGAAAATCTTGGAAATGTCAAGAGAAATTGCATATTACCATGACAACACAGCAATTGTCTTGTCAATGTTGCGGCGGAGTTCAGCTGCAACGAAACGAGACACTGACTGTTGTTCTCCATCACGAATCATTGCAATAAATCGTTCATATACTGCAACCCATTATTTGCCAATAAAAATCGAATTGTTCCTTGAAATTGCTCGACCAAAAATCAATGTCATCAGCCCCCCCCCCCCCCCCCCCCCCCCCCCCCCCCCCCCTACGGTCCGAAGTGCTTCTAAATACAGTAGAGGTATTTATATTATTTATGAGCTCCAGGTTCAAACGAGGCCAGCAGCTCGGCCCAGACTTCTTAATGGCTGAACCGGCCTTCATCACGGCCGGACCGCCCTGTGATCCAGGCTCGGCAGTCACTTAGCCCAGAAGATTGAGACTCCTTTGAAATATTCAATAATGCATTAAGGATCAGAGAGAAGTCAGCAAATTATGTTCACACACACACACACACACAATCACACAAATACAAAAGTGAAGTTAGAGGTTGTAATGGATTTTGCACCTTGACAAGCAGTTATGATGTTGGGATTTTTGTGAATAAAAAACTGAAGGATTGGGTTTTCCCTGTGATGTGACGTGTTATTCTGTTTCTGTCTTTCGGCGTCAAAGATGTTCGATGTAACAGTAAGAAAACGTGTTGGCGTAGATGTGTTGGTGTGTTTCCCTCCGTGTAAGAGACAATAATAACCCGTCTCAAGGCGACCCATCAGCTTGAAATATTGATGCTTCTGCTGCAAGGCTGCTGGCTGCCACAGCAGGTTACAAGGACACTTCCAATGCCTCATAGAAGAGCCCCCCCCCCCCCCAGCAAAGACATAATGACCTCCTAGACTGTGTAACAAACAATGGACGTGCCTTTGTATGATAATGATAATGTGTACTTTATCAATCCCCCAAGGGGAAATCCCAATAGACAATCTCTGCTGTTATTACACACAGGCCTGAATCACACACACATGCCCAGTACCTATGCATGCATTAAATGGAGTGACGTCAGAGTGGGGGGGGGGGGGGGGGGGGGGGGGGGGGGCTGCACATGGAAAGGCCGGTTCCCAACCCAACTCCCTACTGACTGAGCTACTACCATCCAGTATGGGTCTACTTAATAGGATTTGTCATGAATATAGTATGAGACTGTGACTAAATTGAAAAATGTAGTATTTTTCACTTCAATCCATATCTTTTGAGGCTAATGGTGCGTTTGGATTGGTCTGCAACTACAGTGGGCTGCTAGCCAGGCAACAATTCCAAGGCAATGTGAAATATGAAAGCAACTCATGATCTTTATTTGAGTTCTTTAACATGTTTGTACCTCTGTTGTGACAATTGTCTTTGAAAGTTGCACTGAAATCAGGCCTGAAGGGTCTCGGGGGGAAATCGGGCTGTGGGCCCTTCTGATTTTCCCACTCTCTGTGCATATTCATTTTTTAGTTTTTGGTAACCTGAGTGATCCCAAATTTAGTTTGGAAAATGCACATTGTAAGCACATTCCATTGTAAAATAATAAAGGGCCTGAAAGAAAGGGTTAATTCAGGGCTTTCTACAGGATGGGACCACAACACGAGGGAATATTGTATTTGTCTATCGTTTCGTTTTAAGTGATAGGGTCATTGGTTTTATCTTTTTACATTATGAAACAAGCTCGCAAGGTTCATTAAAATGATCCGTGACCTAAAATGAATCAAACAGAGGGATCCAAACATCTATTCTGCTGCAAACTGAATGGCGCACGCCCTATTTTCTCTGCAATTATCAATTTCTAAGTGGCCTTGCAAGCACCATCAGTCAGAGCCTCCTTCAAGTACGGCAATTATTGCATTACTGTAACCATGGTGATTTATTTGCTGTGTGATTTGCAGTGGAAATGTATTTGTGGATGAGAGTGGGCGGAGGATCCGCGAGTGTTTGAGTACGTTTGTGCACAAGTGGTGTGCCAGGGGCTGGATCAATTAAATACCTTGCCAACACACCCCTGCCCACACACACACACACACACATTCATACACACACACACGCACATTTGCCTTGACCTACACGCCATAGGCACAGTTCTCAATATAATCCAGATGATAAAAAACAGTCATGTGTTCATTGTGTATGCAGAATACACAATGTGCTGTGAAATAGTAATACTGTTGCTATTTATTTAGCTATCCAGATTATTAATATCCAGATGTTGTATTGGAATGTAAAGACTAAGTTGGTTCTTTCTAGAAATAAAAGCATCTAAATGTATCAATTTCTTCATCATTTATCAATTCAAATATACAGTAGACTAATGGGCAAATGTGAAAAAAGGCGTCATTATTCTGTCTGTCCAACTCCACAGAAGTTCTTGAACTCCAAAAATGAACAGATGGCCCCATCTAGTGGCTGTGGCAGGGACAGAAATGACTGGTCATCATCAGACTCTATGCGTGGTGGTACTTTAACAACCTCCTCTTCGTCTCAAGAATGTAAAATTTAACAATGCACAAATAATCCTGATACAGTCCATATGGAGATTATTTAGAACTGCATTTCTATAAAGTTGGAAGACTCACAAGAGACAGATCAAACAAAGTTAATGGTCAATACTGGAGCAGTAATCACTGATGTGCAGTATCTTTCCTTTTAGTCTCTAGCATGGGTCAAAGTCACAAAACTCTTGATCATACAATTCCCACAATGCATCTTTAATTAGACTGATCGTTCTTATTTTTAAGTTTGGAAATCTCCCTCTAGCCACTGACAGATGTAACCAGAGTGGTTCTCCCCAAGTAAACTAAACTTCTTGTCTGAAATTGGTGGAGTGCCCCTTTAAGAGGTTGCCTTATCATCTCAACCTTAGCTTTCAATCCTCTCACTACTATTTTAATAAACCTTGGCTTTCTAGCCCCCCTGGGTGTCCAGGGCCCTAAAGACTCTGTACATGAAATAAACTTGTAATACCAAGCAACACATAAAGGCATAGCTATTAAAAACACATATTATCAAAGGTCCCATGGCGTGGTGCTCTTTGGATGCTTTTACATTGACGTTAGTGGTCCCCTAATACTGCATCTGAAGTTTCTTTTATATAGGGCTTAGTGGTCCCCTATTACCATATCTGAAGTTTCTTTTTTACAGACCTTAGAGGTCCCCTAATACTGTGTCTGAAATCTCTTTCCCAAAGTTCCGCCTTGGTGCAGAATTTCAGCCACTAGAGCCAGTCCCACAACGAACTTTCCTTAGTATGTGCAATTTCTAAGTCTGAAGTTTTTGAGGAGAAGAGGGGGGGGGGG
>NC_048430.1:6210365-6238278 GCF_013103735.1 Etheostoma cragini
GGCTGGGAGTGTGGCCTTGACTAACTGCCACTTTGCTCGTTTGAAAGCCATGATGAATCTCTCTAGAGAGATAACCGATCTGGAACCTTGATCTTGTTCATTCCAGATCGGCCCATCTGAGCTTTCATTTCATTCATTTTCTCAAAGGCAGAGCAGGATACCCAGGGCTTGGTTTACCCCTATAGCCATTGATAGTCACTGGGGGGCCATAGGCAGGCCGGGGGAACTCATATTAATGTTAAAAAAACTTAAAAAGTGAAATTTCTGTGCCATGGGAAAACACAAGCCCTCCCTGCACAATTTACCAACCATCCATATCGCCATGTGCCCCCTCTAAACTGCCATAGGAGGGCAGCATGGCAAATGAAATGGCTTCCATCTGGCCCAGTCCCAGTGAAACAAACACCTCCTTCACCTAGATCATTTAGTCCTACAGTTCTATCTATTAACTAAATCTGATATAGGCAGTGGAAAAAATGAAAGGAAAAAAATAAGTATTTCTTTCAAACATGCGTGATTGCAACACACATGACTTGCACAAGGTCTAATTTGTATCACGCTTGAAGGAAAAAATTTGCTGGAAAAATGTGTTTGTGTTACTTTTGCACACAAAGAAAGAAGTAGAAAATCTTCCTTAAGAAACAATGTTCAAGCATAAATAATTCTATGCTGTTTTCCTCTAATAATTAGCATTAACGGCTCTCCTTTAGAGTTCCCCGGGTGTGAGTGTGTAGAATTGAGATGAGAGGGTGGTTATTAAAAGAGCATACAGGCTTAGCAGTAGGTTGTTAATGATATTGTATAATACATGTTTCCTTTTTCATCCAAACAATATGACAGTATTCAATGTGTAATGGGTATTATTAGTGTCTGGGCCCCTAAAAGGTTAAGGGTGTTCTATTTGAGCATATGTGCATTATGGCTTATGATTTTACTTGTCTTTTGTGAATAAATTGAACGTGAACATGAAAAATCCTCTGAGCAAGGTTTAAAAAAATCTAATTTCCTTTGCAGACTTTATCTGTGTTTGATTGAGAGTGCCTGATGAGCACGAATGTCCCTTTTCTGACGTCTGTTGGCTGCAGGTGGCAATGTTGCTCTGCCAGAAGGCTGAACAACATACAGCACTGCCTCCCTTCTGTGAGCATTTTTCGTTTCTTTTGTTCTTTTGATGAATGGAAAAACCTGTAGAATAGAGCTTTTTCTGAGGTACACACCATCAAAGGCTAACAGTGATTATTCCTGACAAATTGGTCTTGTCCTCCATATTCTAGAAATCATGTCAGTGGAATAGCAGTCATTATCCAACAGAGATGTAGGACAATTTGGCACAATGTACTGCATAAATTACTTGCCTTATTTCTAAGTCGGGTATCCAGAATCATGTTGTAGTCTACATGAAACAAACTATTAATCACTGAAAATAATCCTGAAATTGGGCCCAGGATTAAACTAATGTCCTCACGGTTCACAGAAGCTACAGGTGTCAAAACAGACACATGGGTGTGATATAGGATGGCAATGGTGCAGAGGCAAGTACATCTCGCAAACAGGTTTAAAGGCTGACAACTTGGAAAATCCTGTTTTTTTCCCCCCTAACCTGGAAATTTCTGCGGCGTTGCGGATTTATCGACTGCTGAAAGATATAGGCTCAGCGCCGGAGATAGGCAGGAAAGAGGGATCATGTATGGACGGTGTGGCGGGATGCATACGTCTCACGCACATGGAGGGAAATGACTCTCTGGGGATTGAAAAACCAGGAGGATGGATTGGATAGAAAAACAGGATTCTGTCTCCGTATGAGGCAAAGGCAAACCAAAATAGTGGTGCTGACAGCTTCCTCCACCCAGACCCGGTGGGAGCGCTTATCCAGTTTTGCGTTGTGAGATAAGAGGGGGATTTATTTATACAGGTTGATAGCTCTGGCACACTTTGAATGATAAAGGAGTGTGTTTGTGTGCTGTGTGTTCTTCTCCTTTCAGGGTGCCAATCAGTATTAAAGGTCGTGGTCCAATCGGATAAAAATGCACATATCGGTATCCATAAGTGGAGAGGTGCAAGTTTCTTCAGTCTTCTTATCCCATTGTCTGTGGCCTTGTTCCTCTCAGCACCTGAGAGCTGGGATCAAACCTTGTTCAGCACATTCCCATTAAAGCACGTGAAAAACACCCAAAGGAAAATCCACATCAAACACAAAGGCTGGAATATTTGCTTCCATTGTGTGTACCAAAAAAATACCCACATCTAAAGCGGGAATAAACGGAAGGGGGGCCTTTTGTTGTGGTTATCCTCCCGGTGGTTAAAAGGAAGGTGTTGGGTTCTATTCTACTCTTCTATGGATCTTGTGTTATTTCTGTCAGAGGAGACATCTGTTCTGCAGTAAGTCACATCCGTGTTAACTTCCCTGGTGCAGATGCTTCCCAGCATGGAGATTTATTCATCACGTACGGTGGGCGTTTGGGCCGGAGAGGTTGTGTAACGGTGCTGTTGGCACAGCTGATGAGGAGCCATGGGAACACAGGCCTCCAAGAAATACTTTCTTTTCATTTTGGGAGCTGTTGCATTTGGCTCAAATGGCCCATCTACACACGGTTAAGAAGAATGCTGTTTTGGAACATAACTGCAACTTTAAGAAAAAGTTTCAGTGAATTCTGTGAATTAATCCTGACTGAGTTCTTTCTATTTTGCAATATTTAACTCTGTAAGGTCGTCCAGAGGTAGAACATTGACATCTCAAGATCGGCTGGCAGGCTGCAGTGTTGGTGAATCACATGCACTGAGCCCAATGTCTACAACTCTGCTTGTTCAAATGGATTCAATGGATTATAGGCTTTTTCATGATTCTAAGACATTAGCCCCACGCCAAGGAGTTTGTTCTATCATGACAACATGTAATTTAGAAACAGGACACACTGGTCAGGGTGGCTCAGTGGGTACAGCATGCGCTTTGAAGCTCATGCCTCGACACAGATGTTCAGAGTTCAAGTCTGACCTGTGGTGGTTTCCAGCATGTCTTTTCCCTAGCTCTCCAGTCCATTAAAGGTGGAAAAGCCCAAAAATAATCCTAAAAAAGAAAAAGTCTACACCCTGTTCTGTTACTTTGCAATTTTTATTTTACACCTACATAAAGGACTGGACAACATGGCTTGAATCAGTCTCACACTATTACCTCCGCCAGTTCTACACTTAAAGGTCACTCTTCCTTTGGAAAACAGTTGTTTAATGTCACATGTGGCTCTAAATGAGCTTTGACACATCTGTGAAAATCCCTCTGATGGAGTTTGAAAGACTAAACTAGCCGAAGGATGCTACAAGCTCTCAACTACATCTCGTGGTCTTCATCCGCAGATGGGGTTGGAAGACGTGTGTAAAAAGCAAGTAAGTGGACCTGCAGTTAATGTATGTTGTCAGACTATTGTTTCTAAGACTGAACTTTGATGTCCATGTTTTTGGTGGCATCATTGGAAATGTATGACGGAGAAGGATCCAGACAAAGGGCTAAAAGAATGTCTCTGCCTTTACCACACAGGTTTTGACCAATGCTTTCTTTCTCCTTTGAGGTCCGCAACTTTACGAAAGTGCAATACTAAATCCCTGAAGTGTCCCTTGAGTATTTTTTGATTTGTCACTATATTGCAGATATATGCAAGAATCACTTGTAAAATACCCTAAATTGCAAGTAATAATAATAATCTTACCTCAAGGTCCACATTCTGTCTCTCAGTGAAACAAACAAATCTGCTGATTAAAACTCTGAGATGCAGACGAGAACTAAAATAAAAGCAATTGTTCCAATTGTATAGAAACAAAACAAAACATCATTTTTGATTCATCTGCATGACGTCATTTTGCAATACAACGATAGTACATTGAAATCATCACAACATGCTTGATAACTGAATAAAGTTTCTTTATTATTATATTGACTCGTTGGCCTGCCTACTTACATGGATTGGTGACACATAGAGCAAGACTATGATTCCCAGCATGCATCCATTTCTTTAAAGTTATCTACAATCTGTTGTGATTCGGTAAAACTCAACTATCTGGGAACTGAACAAAGGTCTGTCAGTCAGCTCCATAGGTGGCCACATGAGACCCTTAGAACCTGGATGAAAAACAAATCTCACAATAGCATCAACTGGAAAACTGTGGAGCTCTGAGGGGGCGTGGCGGCCCCCATCCCGGATGTTTAGGGATACAGGGTGGAAGGGGGGTAAAGGTGCGGCTCCGCAGGTCAAGCCACCCGCTTTCCTCTCTCCTCCTCTGGGAGGGACCCCAGTGTGTGTTACAACAGGAAGAGACTGAAGGTCAAAGCACAGACCTATTGTCTTCCTGGCTGTGTGACAGACGCCTGTCTATCTCTTTTTACTATCTCTGTCGAAAACACACACCTCAACGCAAAGGGTGAAAAAATCAAAGAGAAAAAGTTGCATGTCTGCTTGTTAAATTTGATTTTTTAAACGTGAGCAATGAATGTGCAAATGTATGCTTGAATATGATTAAACAAGACAGATGGACAGAGGACAGTTCCACAGGCAGGCAGGAACTTATTTGATTGAAAGCCAGCAGGGGTTGGTGGCACACAATCAGACAAGGAGACAGATGCACGGCCCTACAGTCCCCCGCCACTCCTCAGTCCATTATCTCGCCCCCATGAAGCCCTCAGCAGTACAACATCATAGGCATTTCCTCCATGTGAAAGACACACGAACCCTCCTTGATAAGATAAACTGCAGAAAATATTGACACGGCAAAGCGAGGCCTCTTTTAGCTTCTCCAGCCAAACAATTCAAATGTCTATTTTAGCAGATAAGGTGGTGCAGACAGACTGCCCCACCCCTGAAACCTCAGGGACACACACTCGTCCCTTTGTGCCCCGATAAAGGAGAGCGGTGGATGCATGTAATCAGCATATTATTCATAGTCTTAATGAGAAAGGCTCTGAGTCATTGAAGCCATTAGCCAGGATAAAAGAGGCTTAATTGTTTTGTGTGTGTATGTGGGGTGCATGTGTGTGCGTGTGTGTGTGTGTGTGTGTGTGTTTTACGGCGTCCTCATGCGCCTGGGCTAAGACCAAGCTAATTAAATCCATTTACTTTGTTAGGCACTTTTTTCTCTCTCTTAATTAAGAGGGTTAATTATGGGGACTGGACAGGGGTCACGTGCATGTCTGTGTGCACGTGCATTCTCCCGAACCAGACCCGGATGTAACATTGTAATCTGAATCAGAGATAGTATAACAACACAATGCACATTCGTGGTTTAAATTAAACAGCCTATGACATTTATTTCAATTCAAAGAATGAAGGAATAATTTAAGTCAGAGAGTATCATGGTAAGTGATAGAGTTGTCTGCTTTGAATTTTTCAGGCTCGGAGTAATAACGTGGCCCCATCTCTTTCATGGTGGTCACCTGTGTCTGTATGTCTTTGTAACTATCTTGAGGAGGAATCAACATGTTTGGCATCTTGTCAAAATCACCAACCAACAAGTGTGGTGTTAACACCGACTCCTGTCATCACGGCCGGTGTGTGGTGCATGGTGAGTGGACGTCTGCAGCATACCAATGGTGTGGAACAATATTCCCCAGCACGCTCCATCCACAGCAATAATATCGTTATGGCTGCCAGACATGAGAGGACTCTCCCTGCCTGCCACTGGACACACACCATTACTTTTGATGGCCTCTGTGTGTGTGTGCGTGTGTGTGTGTCTGTGTGTGTGTGTGTGATTGTGCCCTGCGGGTCACGCATCCTGTTGGGGTAAAATGGTTGATTCGGGACTCTGCCATTTTGCCAGTCAGCTCGGGTCCATAACCGTTACACATCTGTGGGTGGGTGCCTCCCCCCGGTATGTTGATGATGATGATAATAGTGATGATGATGATGATCCTCTGCGGCCGTAACAACACATTAACACCTTTTACACTCTGCTGAATCCTCTGAAAGCCACAGGCAAGTCGTGTACGTAAAAAGAAAACTTGCCTAGGCAGCCTGCGTCCCAAAAGTCAGGATTTATTGGAGGAAAGCAGATCACCCCTTTGAAATAATGTTTCACTAATAATTCAATAATTTATTGCGTTTATATAGCACTTTGTCATAGACACCTAAAGCTGGGAGGTGGGGGGACTTCCAATGTGTAGCACCCACCTGCAGTCTAGTCTTGAATCATATGTTTTATTTTTGTTTTGTTCTAATGTAATATAAATGAGATTTAGACCAATTTCCAATTTCCATTGGTTCCGATTCAGTCCAACGGTTGTGTATGAAGTCGCGTTGGGGTTACAAACCACAATTTTAGTGTTGGAGAAAACCAGAGTTCCCAGAGAAAAACCCCACACACACACAGGGAGAACACACAAACTCCACTCAGAAAGGCCTGGGAGAACCAGGGATCGAACACTGAACCTTCTTGCTGTGAGACCACCCTGCTAACCATTGGGCCACCCTAGTTCTCAAAAGACATAGTAGACGTGCTACATTCACCAAAATTAACTGTGCAAATGCTCCTGGTGCACAATAAAGAGTGAAGCTAGGGCTTCTGGGTCATCTGATGAGATGTGTCCATGTCCACCATTTAACTATCAATATTTCAAGGGTGTCTTTATGGCTTGTTCTGCTGCCCCCGGGTGGCCAAAATAATCAATCTATGCAGCTATCTTATAAATCCTGCCAACTCAAACTGCATTTGGACAGCAGCTGACAGTCAATCGTTTCTCGTTGTGATCTCTTTGGTGTTCTCCGTGCTTTCTCCTCTATCTAAAAAACCACAATGAAATCCTGTCCCCACATCCGCAGTGACCGGTTTCAGGGCGAGGCTTGTGGGTGTGCGTCTATCACCGTGGCTCTGAGTGTGCATGCTTTTCACTGTCATGCTTCCTGCTGGTGCATCGTTAGGTATGGCTTTTTATTAGCCTCTGGTGTGTTTGAGATGGGGGGGGGTCAGCATCACCCCAGCCGTAAACTAGTGCTGCAGTCAGACCTGCACACAGGAACAAACACCCCATTAAACCAAGGCCTTCACATATTACTGTAATAAAAGCCCCCGCTCCAGCCTTTATGGGCTTTTTAATTATGTCTATTTGTCTTCCCGGGCTTGTGAGCAACAGTTCATGATGAGCCCCATTTCAGAAATACTCCCCCACTGGCAGAAAGCTGGAGGGGGGGAATTAAAGGGAAAAAGCCTCGAAGCTAAAATATGACTATTGGTACCGGCATGGTATTTTATATTTTACCTCGCAGCTCGGAGGCAGTGGCGATCTGCTTTTCCTTTTTCTTTACTTTTTTGGGGGTTTTTCTTTGTGGATTTTGAATAAAGGTGGAAAAATACAGCTAAAGTGAATCACACGGCAGCTCGGTAATGACCTTGTTGAATTAGCTTCCCGAGATCAGGGCAATAGCTCGGCTCGCTGCATGCTCCTAAAAAATAAATCATACAAATCATCCATGCATGAACTAAAGCTTTAGTGCGTCATTTTTTGATATCAATGAACAAGCCATTGCCAAATGATTTGCTACAGAGCTAATGAATACCATCAGCTCCATACAACTCTCTGTACGGCTATGTTCAGAAGATTGTGGCGTCCAGCGACTTTCCCGCGCAGAAACTCGAGTAAAGATTTTTAACTGACAGTTTTGTCATTACTCAGAATTCCTCATGGGGGAAACAGAAACTACACACCATAGCTTTAAGCATAAAGGCCAGCACTTTGGGTCATTTCATAGCTAGTACTGTACACTTTGTAGAGTATGGCCACACTAAAAGTATTCATAAAGGTCACCACATTGTTATCCCCTTTACTGTAAAAAAAAAAAAAAATTATAAAAAAATCCAGACACACCCCTGCAAGTTATACAAATCTTAACCACTTACAAAAGTTTTTTATTGCACCGTGCCATCATATCATACACCGCCTCATTGTGCAAACAGTATATGTTTTCATGTATTTTCTGCAAGGTTGGACACTTCTACTAGTTTTAACCCTTTACCTCTGACAAGCCTCTAACATTTAACATGGAATATAGTGAGCAACATGCTGTACAGATGCAACCTAATGTAGCACCTGCAGAGAAATACTGGCCGTTTAAGTGCAATACTTAAAAGCAGAACAAGTTGTTGTTGGACTTCAGGCGGCTTCATTTCCCACTTTTCATTAGTTTAAAAGGACAAATGTGGCATGGTTACAAATGTTTTATTGTCTTACATCAGGTACAAACAAAGTGTCCAGTGGGTTTTTCTCGTCTGCTGCAAATGATAGCAGCCATGAAAACCAGCAGCACCAAAGCCAGCGCTGCACCCACTCCACACAGCAGGGCCATCGATGAATAGGAAGCTGAGGAGGAGGACGGAGAGCAAAAGACAAACAATATCGGCTCTATTAGTCACAGCATTCAGCGTAGGTAATTAGGAGCAGAAAGGTAAGCATGGGGGAAAAAGTGATATTAAATGCATTTTTCAGTGCTGTTTTATTGTTTTACATGTGCGAAAACCACCGGTGGCTTCTTCTCGAATCACTTCATGCGTTTGGAGCTCGGACAGTGCAGTCAGCCCCTCCAGCAGCATGGTGTCTTCCAGCAGGATGGGGCCCAGAGCCGCAGTCCCCTCCCACTGCAGATCTGGAGAAAGACAACATTGAGGGGGAAAAAAAACAAAACAAAATACATCCACTTTTTAGCCAGCTGATTAATCCGTTCACGATACGACTGATTGGCTCGACAATTAAAAAAAGGGATCAGCTCAAAGTCAATCCTCTAAAGAGGCATAAACCCCTGTGTGGGCCAAATGAAGGCAAGTTAGCTTGTCTAAATATGGGTGCAACCTCTGCATCTCTGTTAGTCTGCGGCTGATTATATTTCATTTGTTACCAGCAAACATTTGGGTAAGTTCCAATAGGATGGGCTGAGGCCTTTTTGTGATAATTGTCCTGAACAATATGACTGCATGCAGTGGAGACGGTTTCAAAATGTCTCCCCAGGGTCAGTAGGAAATGTTTTTAGGATTCATCCCCGTGTGTAATGTAGTGTTGCTTTTGTAAACTGTACCAGCATCCGCCCCAAGGCTTCTTTTCCGTCTCTTGCAGCTGGTCTCACAGCAGTCACACACCTTATTGTCTCCACCTGATGCTACCCATCTGTCCAGAGCCAAGAATATTCACAGGCTGAAATAAAGCTCGTTATAGCAGTAGAGTCACGGTAATGCAGAGGGGGGGAAAAAAAACAACATTTAAAAACAGACCGTAACAGAAAATATGTCAAAACAGTCGCCCATCCATGTGTTAAGCTTCACTGAATTCTTCTTGTGGGAACTGACCTGTTTGCTTCAGTCAAGAAGGAACACGCTTTGTGTTGCGTGTCGACGGGAACGGAGAGCTTTGTTGCCTTCATCTGACATGTGATGTAGAGCTGTGACATTTAAGACATCAAGATTCAGAATGCACACTATTAAATGTGGATGAATATCAAAATATTGCACAGACTGCATTTCCCCTAATTAAATAGAATGAGGTGGAACTGCTAGCATTCCTTTTCTTTTCGGGAGAGGTTTTTTGCTGTTGCACCAAACCCTTGAAGTGTTTCTTAAAAATCAGATTTTAAAAAGTCTGTTGTACTGGGAGTAGAATTTCCTATTTGGCAAAACTATCAAGGTTAATTTTAAGTTAGAACTCTTCCAATGCTCTGATTGGACAGAGTGGATACTGGCTCTGCTCAAATGTGTGGCACAGCTCCACTCTGGCTTCTTCAGCCTAAAAGAAAGCCACTGAGTTTGCCATTACCTGAGGCTTTCATTTCCTCAGTTGGAAAGTATTTGAACTGCACAGATCACAACGAAGGGCATTATGGCCTTCAAACAACACTCACTGATGTGTACATTATGTGCCAACTTAGCGCGTAAGAGACTAACAGAACAGTTGAAAGGAATGTTAAAGTAACACTTTGGCTGGTCACATCAAGAGAGCGATGCTTGGAAAATTTTAGGGAAGAGAAATTTCCTACAATGTCAAATGGCTGACTACATCATACCAAATCAGTGGTTCTAAATTTTTATAAAAACATCTCGTACTGAATTCTTGTGATCATGGTGGAGCCTGAAGGCTTCCAGCTGGAAATGAAGTTTATCCTCCTTGCTCCTCTGCTTGAAGTAAGACTTGGCTCCTGTCAGCTTAGCGTCACTGAAACACCTTATTTGGCAAAATACAGGCACAGGATTCAGATCCATAAACACAGACAGACGATAAATGCTCTCAATTAGGTACAGCACGGTATGCAACTAGACCTAAATCTCCATTATTATGACTGGCTGACTCTTTTAGATAAATACTGCACATCCAATCTGCAGCTTCTCACCCATGGTTGTTGATGAAGGGGTATCTGGGTTGAGAGTCAGGGTCGGGGAACTCGGTGGCCACACAGCTGTCAATGTAGACCCTCAGTGGAAGGTGGTGACCCTGGAGGAGCGCCGCTTCGATGTGTATCACGTCACTCAGGAAGTAAACACTGGAAGGCCTCTGGGACTGCCAGTCCTCTAATCAAATACAGGAGGAGAAAAATACAGGGGGAAAAGTAATGCTGGGGCCATCATCTGATTAGTTGTAAGTTAAATGATGCCCGTGGGGGAGAGTGGGTCAGTGTCGCAGCATAGTGAACAGGATACAGGTACTGTAACAATAAGAGAAAAGTACTTTAAAAGAAGCTATAAATGAATTACAGATGTAGCATCATTAACCCGGAAGAAACAGACAAGTGTCTACAAAAAACAAGATTAAAACTTGTATAACTTCCTACAGGCCGTGAGACTTTTAAAATAAATCACAGGAGACGCTAGGCCAACTTTTAAAACAAACAGCAATGTGGTGCAGTCGCTGTCTGCATTGTTGGAATTAATTAGAAAGCATAATCAGCGGTTTATTGATCACTTTATTGTGCGAGTGACCCCGTCAGGTCAGCCGCAGCCTACAAGGCATGTAATTTCAGCTCATCACCATGCATCAAAAGAGCCACTCCTGTTTATCAAGTCACTGTTTAGCATCTTTTAACAGTCGCAGCCACGTCTGCGAGGCCTTGAGTGATTGCAATTACACCCGTCGCTGGGGAAATTAGCCGAGCCGCCTGGCGCAAATCACAAGTTTTAAACTTGCAGAACATCCAGCTCAAAGTTTTGTTTTCTTCATGATGCGTGTGTTCCCCCCCCCCCCCCCCCCCCCCCCCCCCCCCCCCCCACCTGTCATGAGACGCAGGGAGAAGCCCAGCTGCTCTTCTGCTAACATGTTGAAGGCAAACGGCTTCCAGGTAGGCTTCACAGCGCCACTGCTCACAGAATGCCTCCTGTGAGGACAATCACAGCAAGGACAGGCGTTTCACTAGAGAGAGGCTCATCGAGAAAGAAGAATATATGTGCCTCAGAGAGAGAGAGGGGAGACCATAACACAGATAAGTACATTTAAAAACAACAACAACATGGTTTCTGCAAGGCTCAACCAGGTAACTACAAACTCAGATCATGTTAACATAAATGCAATTTAGGACAGGTTTACTGGAGGAAAACCAATAGAGATGATAAGGCCTAGATTTAATTATTACTTCTCTGCAAGAACAAAAATGTAAAACCAGTTATTTTTTAATACCTCATTAAAGCTTTTTTTTTATAGACCTGCAGGTGTTCTAACAAATCTGAACTACTGCAGGGCTAGAATTGAACTTGCCAGACTAAGGAGGGGGAATACAAGATGATGAGACTTTACCTTAGATAATGGCATTCAATTACCACCTCAGCAGGGTTGGTCTTTAAAATAAAGGTGTTGCCAATGGGTGTTGGGGAGTATGTCAGAGAAAAGTAGTAGATGAGGGCTTCTTCGGTCATCTGAGGAAAATAACGTTACAGGGAGTTCAAGACAGACAAGAGTGGATGGACATCGTAGGAGACAGAGAGAGACACACACACACACACACACCCCCACCCACCCACCGTCATTGTGCTGCCACAGCCCTGCAACTCCGTCTGGAACTGCACAACGTTGGGAAGGGTAGCTCGGGCAGCACAGCCCCCTAAAGTCAGATCACTTGGGCGGATCAACTGACCGTTTCCTAGGAACAAAAGGTGAAAAAAGGTGCAACTTAAATCAGGACCATTACCTGAAGCCATTGCTCTTCCTGGTCCTGGTCAATAACACTCACAGCAAGTGCAGGTTCAGCCACAGGACAAATAATGCATCACTGAAAGTCAGCATTTGCGCACTGATCAGGCATCCAGAATGCTCCTTCTCGGAGTGAAGACATAAAAGGAAACATAATATTGATCGCCGATACCATGGTCTGTGCCATTTGCAGTAATCAGCAATGAGTGTCCTGTCTTCACCGTTCCATTTTCCAACTCGAGCCTCTAACCTGAACCCTTTCTTTTTTTAGCCCTTAGATCAGAAAGCATGTTCAATGGACTTGTGTCTGTGCCACTGTGGACAAAAAGCCCACAACGGATCAATTCAAACAAGTAACTGGCAGCCATTACCGTACCTAAGAGGTTCTGTTTGACCTCAATGGTGACCCCTCCTTCTTCACAGTGCGCTGCCACGCTGTTGGCTGGCACAGGCATCCGCTGGTCAAACACCAGCGTCAGCACCTGGAACATCATTCAAGTTTAATTACACTGAACTTTAATGGTGCAGAAGATTAGAAAGGTTGCGTGAAAGTCATACCTTTGATTCCAGCTTGACAGCTGGGTTTAGATCTGGGCCTTGGACCAATTTTAACAACTTTGGGACATTTACCCCTGGCTCCAGCTGCTTTGAGGTCAGCTTTGTGGTCTTGGATGTCTGCGGGTTTTGAAAAGTGTGCTCCGAAAGAGACTGGGCCGGTTTTTGTTTCCTGAAAGCGGGGTTTTCAAGCTGGTAGGTTTTGAGACGGTAGGTGAGACGAGAACGGGCCGGATTGTCATGCTCCGTCCTGTTTGACTGGTGATCAGTTGTTTGCGGTGATCTCGGCAGCTGTAAGCTTGTTATCACTTGTTCTTGTGGGTTCAGAGTGTCATCGGTGCTGAAGTTTGACCGGTTTTGTGTGGCAGCACAAAGATTTCCACCTGAAAGGAGAAGCACAAACCCTAACAAAGCTGCCCCTCTGAACCCCATTACAACTTCTCACACAGAAACCTGAGTTCGGGGTGCTTTTTTCAGGGAGCTCTGCTGCTTTTTTCTTTTGACCAAAACTAAGTTGTGTGAGCTTGGCTCTGGCTCCGCCTACCCCTGATGACTTGATTGGATTCCAGCCTGGACGATTCAATCTCTCAACCATTCCTTTCCTCTCTTCCTTTTCATACATTCAAATACAAGTGCAGATTAGAGGATATCTGCTTGGCTGGGCACTCCATAGGTTGAATTAAGAGTTTGGTTTGCTTGCTCTGTCTGTATGTCAAAGATAAAAACTATTTAAGTTGAATAATCATGTGTACAGTGTGGGAAAAGCAAAACATACTGAGCATTCTTTAAATGTTTTCAGGGCAAACACCGCCTGCTAAATCTCCACTTGTCACGACGGTAATGAACAAAGACTTTTATAAACAGAAACAAGCCTGACCCTAACAGTGAGTGGCCTTCACTGCCCCCATGGGACAAATCAATCAACGCTTTCAGGGAGTTGGATCCCCGTTTTTTTTCCATGCCGAGTGGTCTTGGATGTCAAGGCTATGCAGAGTTTGGCAGTCGTTCATAAAACTAAGATTTATGATCCACTGGGAGACTTTACAAATGTCGCCACCACCAAGTGCCGTGTGTGTGTGACATGTGACAGGAAGCAGGGGTTGGGTCTTGAACCTGTGCCAAGCTGGCATGTCAATCACACTGTTATGGTCTGTTTAACCTTTCAACTCTTAATTTCTCCCCACAAAATTCCGCTTATGTTTCTTTGAATTTAGAAAAAAAAGCCACACTATATATTTTCTAAATGTGCTCGTTCTGACACTAAAGTTACAACATGTCTTGTTATTGGGTGAACATGTACTGTAAATGTTTTGGTTGTGATGTGCATCATTTTATAGGCCTACTTTTTAAAATATTTAGTCTATAGAAAAAAATTCAAACGTTTTGATCTCCAATAGAAGTTGTATTTAGTATAGTGTAAACTTTGTTGTCAACAAATCCTATAAAAACATCAATAGTGTGATAGATATAAATATAGGTAGGTAAGAGATTAGACATGTTCCCAGGCTTATTCCTTTAAAAATGTTTCATACAATAACAGAAGACAGTTACCAGAATCAGTTTGGAACTTTCCCACCAAACTCACTGTAAAACGTGGTGACCTTCTCCTTTTAGGTTCAGTTCGGATTCTGTTATTATTATCAATCTTTGTGATGTCATATGAACAGACTTTAAAATGAACATTTCTCGTCATCCACGGCCATATTTGTGGAACTATTTCCAGTAAAAACATATGGATAAAAACCATAATAAGATTTCATTTAAAGAAACCCCTGTTCAAAAGGCTAATTTATTTCAAATCACTTTCTCTTGATGCAGACACACTGATCTAGGCTGACCTGCAGGAATACATTATACTTCTCTCTGAGTCAGGAGCTCCCTGCAGACTCCCCAACAGAGAGCTGCTATTGTCAGGAATTGGCTTTTATCTTTTGCTGATCAGCGGCAAAACAAAGAGAGGAGGTGTGTGTGTGTGTGTGTGGTTAGTTCAGGAGGCTGGAGTGAAATCGGTCCATCCCTGCCAGTCAGGCCCCCTCTGCTGCCAATCTCTAACTTGGTTAGCTGCCTCTAATTTGGCCCCTGGAGGGCCCTAATGTGGCCCCCGCGGGGGTTTCTGAAAGGGGCCTGGCAGCTTCTACCTCCACACACTCACACACACACACTGCAGCCACTCCCATCAGCTTCTGTTTCCAATAATCCTGGTGCAGTTTGAGACAGGATGATGCAGGTAAATGGGGCCCTTCTGTTTAGACAATAAACACACATCCTCGTACACACACACCCACCAGATGGAAAATCGTCAACCGGGGTGGCACACCGACGACGCAGATGCTCAGTGACACTAGCACACGCAAATGTACACACACACATGTCCCCCGTCATGTTTTGCTGACAGCACAAAGTCATGGAAACAGCTCGATTTGGTCGGTGCTGCACTGCGCCATAAGGATAACGGTTATGGAGGCTCATTAAAAACATGTAGTGGGAGATGGATTAGTTAGAGCCTGCTGCTGTGGTGGGCGAGCAGCGTTCAAGATCAGCTCGTTTCTATGCGTTTTTTTCAGCTTTCAGTGGTGGTGGTGGTGAATAGATGTTGCGTGGGACAGGGAGTGAAATTTTCTCCCTCCAACATGCCCTGGCATGTGTTTTTCAGACGCTGGCATTGGTTCTGGTGCCACTGCTTCAAACTATCTTGGTGTGTTGGCAATTTCATAAAAAGGGAGCAAGTGTGGATCTGCCAGGAGGGCGAAATGGAAGATGAAATATGTGAGAGAGGCAGAGTGTGAGAGTGTGAAGGAAGAAAGAAGTAAGAATTCACAGCGTGAAGGGAGGGGGGAGGAAGAGGGGGGGAAGAGAAAGTAAAAACAAAGGAGGGAAAGAAGAAAAATACGCTTGGGGTCAGTGAACCTGGGGGTGAGGGATAACAGACAGCAGCCCGGCTGGTGCTCGGCCCGTCCCGTTGGGAGCAACATGAACTAACAGCACGCCGGGCTCTGATTCACGGCCCATCAGCGGCCATTTCCAACACGTCCCCACACAAGGACACACGTCCTGTTTCCGCACACTCACAGGGACACATATGGGAGTGTGCACAAACACACACAGCCTAGATACCAGCCCATATACAAAGAAGACACACACGCAGAGAGCTAATGGACTGTTATTAAAGACATGCATCACACCAAAGCACCTACCGACAACACATAAAGCCACACACACACACACACACACACACACACAAACACACACACCCTAACATTGCTCCCACACACTCCCACTATGGGATAATGATCTCCCAGCACTGCAATAACAGCTGATGTGTCATTTGGCCAAAAAAGCCACAATGACCAACGAGGCCACATTGACACACACACAAAACACACTCCAGTGGAGAGTTTTTGACATCAGACAAACTTACTCTCTCTCTACTGGTACTCCGCATGCGGCTGACCCCTTTTTTCTTTTTATCACAACACTCATGACATTTCTCATGTCTGGCTCAATAGCCCGCGAACGACATTTGTCCTGTTGTAAAGGTCTTCAGCGCGGGTTGATTGACAGGTGTCATCGCCCCGTGTAGAGGTACAATGCAGAGGCGGGAGAGTCAAGAGCTGACCTTTAGCCCCCCCCGCCCCGCCCTACATCATGGGTTCCAAAGTTTTTCTCGAGGGAGGAGCATTTTAGTTTTTCTTTTGTTTGATTTGTGTGCTATGGAAGAGCTAATCTGATGATATTTAGCTGTTTGATCGCTCTATTGTGCAGTCTGTAAACCTTCAGTATATATATCCAAAGAGCTTAAATCATCCATTGATGGGATATTTTGAACATCATACTTTTGGGTCGGAAGATTAACCTCTTTTGTGCAATAATGTCTATTTAAAGCTGCATAAATCTGTAATCTAATCTACAATAATCCATATACAGCCACTTGTCAACACCAGGCATGACCAGAATTCAGTAATACGTCACTTCTTAGGAACGGAACATGACAACTGAGGGATTCTATCTACAGAGGAAGGTCACAAAATGTTAGATTTGTTTTTGGTCGAACTTCTTCAAGAGGGAAGTACTTACTTCAAAGCAGAAGTTTCAGACTGTGAGACAATTTCATATTTCCTCAATTTCAACACCTGCCTGGCTAGTGGCGCTCAGGTAATTTAGCTTTCAGCCCCCTCCATGAAGTAGAAATCTAGTGGGCAAGGTTTTAGATGGGTTTTAAAGTCGGGTCTGGAACAATAATGGAGCTATGGTTATTCCAAAGTCACAAAGGTTAGGATGAATTTAAATGGAGAGTAAAGGTCAAACATCACAGAATGTCCATTGAAAACGACAAAGCCACTCCTGCAACCAAACAATCACGGTTTCCCCAATAATCCCAAGACTGTACTTTAGGTGGAGCTCCGGAGCCTTTTGGAATTTATTGCAACTGCTGTGAAGCTGACTGTAATTCACTATATCCTAAAATCAATTTCACTGTAATGCTTTTCCAGAGAGGGAATCTATGAAATGACACATGTTGCATGATGACCACATGCATTTTAGCACAAATCCACCTCTTCTGAGTGGCATTTTTAACTTAACACTTCTAAATGCGTGCTCCATAATAAGATAGATGAATCATGCCTCTGTATGAACTGCAGGTTCCTTATTGTAACTATGAGAGATTACAGGAAACAAATGATCTGAGCACATTAACATAACACATGTTAGACGCTTTTAACCAAAGTGCCATTTGAACGTGGGTGGCCCCATTGGGAATCAAACAGCGTTAACAGTGTTGGTGCCATGACCTCACTGACATATTTTATTCCAGTGTTTATATCCTCACGGGGTATTTTTAAATGGTAGCGTTGACTCTGAAAATGACCTAAAATGGTGTGTATGTGTGTGTGTGTGTGAGTGTCTGAATGGGTGTCTTCCTTACATGGGCACACACAGTCACACACGTAAAAACCTTGCAGCCCCCGCGTCTCTCTCATCGCTTGAATCTTTCTCAGTTATGCCGCAATTCAAGCCTTTTGTTTAATAAACAATTTGTCAGTGATGTATTGAATGCCGGCTCTAATTTGATTGTCTGTGAATTGTGTATGGAGGTGGCTGCCAGCGCTCTCTTTCTTTCTCTCTCTTTCTGAGAAGCAACAGTGATATTCTACCCTGTCTTTCCCCTGCAGGTGTGTGTTTGTGTGCTCATGCATGTGTGTGTGCATGTGTGTTTGTGTGTCTATACGTGTGCAGGGATGAGGATGGTGGAGCAATCCTTAAGGGTTTGCAATTACATCTAAACGGCATAATCGGACATGATGGATGGCTATTGCCTTTCCACAACGTCTAGACCTCAGTTCCACCAGCGCAACGAGGTTATAGGAGAGTGGGAAATGATAAAAGATTTAATAGTTTTGTTCTGCTTTGCTTTGTTCGACTTCACTCCATATTCCCCCTTTAAAGTCCCCCTCCGGTGACCTCACCAACATTTGAACATTTTTTGTTGCAGACAAATCAGCTAGTTTTCTTGGTGAAATGGGCTGAATGACTCAATTCTGCCATTTTACAGCAAGTTGGGACATTAAGTGGTGGCATTGAATGTATTGTTTTGTAGTTTAATCAACTTACTTGGCTCTAGACAGAAAATAGTGCATACCTAACTTTGTGATGCAAAGTATGAACCAGACTGATTTGCTTATGTAAAGCTTGAAAAAAACAATGTTGGGCCAAAATGAACCCTTTGCATCTCTTACATAAAAGTCTTGAATTAGTTCTTCGTCAATAGGTGGCACTGTGGGACCAAAAGTTCAGTCCTCAGCACATGTTTCCAGCAGCTTAGAGAAGAACAAACCCAGTAAGTGCAGGGCGGTAGGTAAAATAAGGTGTGTTCTTGAAGCTGGTCTCTTACTTATCCCTGCTTAGTGCTCTTCAGCACAAAGCCAGATGTGACAGAATGACACGGTTTTAATTCACCACAGCGTTCCACATGAAGGCCTTGAAGTTGCCAAAAGGATCATTTTGGGATCTGAGGTAAGAAGTTTAATGGACAGAATAATCAGGAGATTTTGCAATGGCAATTTCTCACAAGGTTCTTGCAAATATCGTGGACATTTGCATCTTTTGAGTCGCCAGGTGTTTTAAATGAAATGGGAGCGAGGCAAGGTGGAGTACAGTCTCAGACAGAACTTCGCCCGCGTGCTTGTGTGGCGGGAAAAGGAGCTGGTAGATGTGACGAGACGTGAGGTTGTCAGACATGGAAAAAAAACAGACATCTTCCTCGCAGAGGCGACGACGAATGAGGTCAGTTAGGAGCTGTCCTCGCTCGCGTTGGCGCAGGCGAAAGAAGTAACACTCTAGCTCTTCCTCGCTTCCTGTCAAATGAATCTTTGATTGTGCTTGTTCATCTTGCCGAGGTGACATCACCAAGCAGGGCCAGCTTTCTCATGAGAACCTCATTCCCCGAGGGTGACTACGATGTTCTCATCACCTAAAACGCCATCAATTACTCTTTCTCTCTCTCGCTCTCTCTCTCGTTTTCTCCATCTCCCTCCTTCTCCTCTCCGTCTTTCTGCTTCGCTGATCAGTCAGGCGAAGCTGTCGCTCGGGAGCATCACGCAGATGTTCAGTAAGCAAAAAAGAAAAAGACAACAACTTCAAAAATAGACATGATCCCTGGTAGATATCCACATTTCATGTCTAGGGTGAGGCAGTTGTTGTTGTCGCTGCTGATGTGTAAAACGGAGAAGAGAGGAGAAAAGATGGAGGCATGTCTCGCCCGAGCCCCACTCTTATTGTCTGATCAACAGGCCCCTCGTGCAGCTGAGCCCACCTCACACCACTTTGGATTGAGCTCTCACTCAGTCTCCGAGCCTGCCATGAATGCTTCCTACCTGCAGGCCGGCCATGCTTATGGCGGTCCCATTGATCACATCTATTTTTCCAGACATGACTTGTCATCCACTTGATTTAGAGATGAAATGTGCGAGGCAGTGTGTAGATGGATAACCTCATCTGATTGTCGGTTTATTTCTGCTGCTGTGGCAGCTGAGCTCAACAAAAGGAGGACGTTATCCTCCGACTACATTTCACACAGTTACATTTCTCTCCCGCGTAGTCTGAGCAGCTCTACTCTGATATTTCTTGTATTCATTTTGAAGTTGTTGTTTTTTTTGTTGCAATAAAAAATAGCGGTTCCCCCTCTGCAGCCATTAAGAATGCAAACACCCCAGCAATATGAGCATTGAAAACACAGCAGAAACAAACGACTTTTTGAAATAGCCGCTGGCAGAGAGATCATTCTTGTCCTAATGTCGGCAGTTAGCAGTTCTGACAGTGAAAAACAGAGAAAAAAAAAGTAGTTTCTACCCCGTCGATCCTCCCTGTGCCATACAGAGAGATATTTACCTTGTAAAGATCTTGACATTTTGCTGCATGCTCTAATAACATTGTGAAATATGAATAAGAGAGCAGAGAGTGGAGAGGAGCCCCGCAGAGCTTTTGTTAACAGGTATTGATTGATACTGAGGGGGAAGGAAGGACCACGGGCCACTGATCATCTGTTAACCTTGTCAAAAGACCTCGCCCGCTGCCTCAAACTGGACCGGGGGCGTCCGGTTGGTCATCAGAGAGGCTGTGATTTCCCTATCAAAGCCGAAAGCGCAATTCACTTGTTTGTCAGAAGATGTTAGACAGTGGGATCGATATTTGGACACCAGCTACTAGCAGCAGTGGTGATGATGTGGCTGCGATACAGGAACTGAAATCTTAGAAAAAATGAGTTTTTTAACCCTCACGTTGTCCACAAGTCAAATTGACCCACTTTTCTATATCAGTGTTCTTTTTAACTACCCAAAAGAACATGATTGACACTTCACAACGCTCTTTAGCAAGTACCAATCTCGACTGTCTTATTCAATTTCATTGCATTTGAAAAATAAATTGAAGTGGATGTGAAATAGTATTGAGTAAACGTTGACATATTCCAGTCTATGATTAACCATCAACATCCATTCCTTAAATTTTAGTCTAAATTATTCCTAATTTCTGCTTTTCTAACTCAAACATTAGGTAAAATTTTCTGTAAATGAGGTTTACTGACCATAAAACTAAAGTTAATAAGTTAGGGTTACGTAGCGTTGAACATTGAAAAATAAGGGTCAAAAGTGTTGAAAAAAGGGACAAAAACATGAGAAAATCTTAAATGTTGTTTTAAAAAACCTCAACAAAAGAATTGACTTCAATTTTGACGGGAAGACAACACGAGGGTAAACAAGGGACTCATTACTGTGGTTTAAAAAAAAATCTTTCTATGCTTATATAACAACTTTATTTTGACTTGATGAGACTGGTTATTCATCTATCCTCCGTGTGTGGTCTTATCAGCAGCAGTTTTATGTGGTGGTGATTTGACAAACTTTGATTACAGGTTGTCACTGTAAGTATGTCTTCAAAGCAACTGGCCTTGTGGTGTTACAGAACAACATGTTGAACTGAACCGAGCTAAATTGAACTACCCGTAGTTTATCTGAGAGTGAGCCAGGCTGCAGTTTCTGATGGCATCAAGAGTTCAAACGTGGAACTGACATGCCTTTGTTGGTTTCATTTCCCATATGTTCTCATACATGACTATATTCAGACTTTACGACTTAAGAATTTCAAATGATGATCTCCTCCACCCTTGAACAGAACAAATATGGAGTATTCAATCAACTTGAAAAATAGTCCTATGGCCTAGGCTAACCGACATCCTACTCTTGTACTCTGTGATCTTCTATAATAAAATACTTTTCTTTATTTATTTATTTTTTTAAAGTTGGTCAGGTCTTTTCTTGCAGGATTAAAAGTGTAAACATTCTCTCTGTAAGCCTGATTTTTTTTTGGCCCGTGCATCCAGTTTCATGTCAACTTACAAGCTATGTGGCCGAAAAAGGCCTACCGCATGTCTGCCTGCTCTCAGACATTTGACTTCTGATCTCCAAGAACCAAAGTTGTGCAACGTTAACTAAATATAACACAATACCTATAATGCTGGGATTATGCTCACATTAGTAATTTGCCAAATGCATCTATTTATGAAGCTTATACAGACTCTTATAACACATGTTGTGTGTTCTGTGACGCTGTAGCTAAATGCTTGCACCAGCATGCTAACAAGCTTACAGTGACAATGGTAACATGCTGTTTAGCAGGTATGTTGTTTACAATGTTTACCACAGTTTACCTAAATATTCTGTCTAACTAGCATGCTAGCGTGCTAATTAGCACAAAGTCACAAAGTGCAGTTGGCTGCCATGTTATCAGATGTGCAGGGATTGGGTCGGATAAAGGAACTGACTGCACAAACTTGCAAAATATAATTTACAGGCAGGACCCTGAATGCTGCACAGCACAGACCTGAATATACAAACTTTTAAAACAGAGCTTGCAGGTAGAAACTTTAACGCACAAGCTTACGCTGCTAAGATGACAAGTATAAATTACACTGAGAGGAAGGCTATGTGGTGTCTTGCTCAAGGACACTTCAGCGTGCAGATTGCCGGTGAAGCTTCAGTCCAACTGGAAAAGCTTATCTTCATGATTGCTGCGATCAAGAGGAACCTCAGGGAATTCAAAATGAGTGCATACATTACTGCATTTTATTCAAAACCTCGAGGAGCTAAAAACGAGCGCACACATTGATGCATTTTATTCTAATGACATGTAATTTGTTGCATACAGTAGCTCCGGCTTATTTCTCCTGCCACGATTCTAAAAAGCAGTTTAAGGTAATTACAAGAGATTGTTTTTAATGGAAGATAAATGGCTTAATGCAGGCTGCAGCTAAATCAATACTTCCCTACAGTTTAAAACTGTTGTTGCATCACTTGCTGAATTTCCCACCATTGATTGGTTGCCATCAGTCATTTTGATTTAATTTTAAATGACTGTAAGGAAGGGTGGAAAACCGACTGAGACGTTTCTTTGTGTGACAGCTTTTTCTTCCAAAGGATATTGGAGGGGAGATGCAGGAAAACAAAGTAAAAGTCCTCCCTGAAGCGATGCTGAATAAACCCGAGTGATGCTCGAGTCTCTGTAATGTAATGACAATAGTGTTTGTTTTTGCTGTTTTCTTCGGAGTCTTGGCGAGTTTGGTTTACTGCAGTCGAATTTGTCCAAAACTTCCTTAATTAACAGATGAGTTCGCTCAACTGAACAACTTCTGCATTGCTCATTAGCTGTCAGATGTTCTGCCGTATAGGCTAAAAATGGACAGAGAGTGGGACGGTCGGGTATGAGGTCAAACGTTTAAGTCAAACGCTGTGCTAATGAGCTTGAATCATGCCATTGAGCACCCACGCGCCTCAGACTCTCAAGCACTCATTGATTTCCTCGGCCCGGACAAGCTGTTCCTCCTCCGACCCACTCAACGACCTTCCACACTCATCGTTTTTCTCTTTCTTGATCCTTCTCTTATCTTTTTAATGTTTTTCTGTCCTTTTTATTTCTCTGTTTCTGTCATCTCTAAACTTTTCCCAAACATGACAGCTCTTTGATTTCTTGAGTTTGGCTCCCTCCCAGGGCGTGACTGCCGGAGTTAGAGAGGATATCAGATAACAGAAAAAGCTGCTGACTCAGTCTGGGATCACCTGGAGGCCAGCGGATCTCACTGCAGAACTGCTGAAGTATCAAGGACGACACTGGCTGTTCCACTGTTACTTTGAACTCTGATTTCTAATGAAATCCATATTTGGACAGGGACTGTGTGATCCCTACTGTTGCCAAGTGAAGGACACTTCCATTACAAAAGACTGCAAAGGGGACATGCAGGTAAAACTAGTCTCTTCACAAATGAGTGGGATGAGTCTGAGGTAACAGCATGGCATGGTTTGGTGGAAAGTTCTAGATGCACCTGCGAGGACCTGCATGCAAGTAATCGTTGTTATTGCCTCTTGGTAACCAAACCCCATGCTAAGTAACTCCAATTACTATCGTACGTGCCTACAGGTTATTTAAAGCTGCACTAATCAACATGTTGGATGGAATGTGGAATGGGTTGCTAACAGTGATGAACACACCAAGAATTATAAACTAAATCTGCAGCTTAATTGTTTTGGCACATAACTCTCAGGAGTTTACCAAAACATAGGAAAAAGGAGACGGAATATTGGATTTACATTCATCAGGTAGCCAGAAACAGAACTCCAGAATGACTAATAAAGTTATTGTTTCTGCGTAATCTAATTAGACAAATATTGCTAATGTGATCGCTGCAGAAAGTTGAAGAATAAGCAGGCATGTAGTCACTTTATTAATTGATGTGTTTAGTGTAGTTGTTTAGTCTTTTATCTTTTATGTTACATGTATCATTTTACAAAAGATAATTTAGAGACAGTCTAGAATGTATTTCCAATATACATAAATTGGAAATACAACTTTGTCACCTCACCTATATCATGATATTACCTATCACTGGGCTGTGTGTGTGTGTGTGTGTGTGTGTGTGTGTGTGTGTGTGTGGGATGAGTGTCTCTGTGACAGCCTTATTTACAGGTCAGTGGTGTGTTTAATGGAGCCCATGAAGCAATGATCGCTCATCCAATCCTTTCTCGCCTATACCTTTTCTGCCTGTGCCTGAGACTTACCACTCATCTTTTAACCCACACACACACACACACATACACACACTCGACATCTATGTGATGCAAGAAAGTGGTCACACATATACCCCAAAGTCTACCCACGCACACGCACACACACAAATCCTGCTTTATAGGGGATAATCCAATGACAGCCAATTTGCTGGAGGGATATACTTTTTTTTTATTCCATTCTTTATTTATCCATCGCTTCTGCTTTTACAAGGCAATTTGTTAGGTGGCCAGCTGGAGGAGGGAAGTATTAACCTAGACTTCCATTACCATGCCCCCCCCCCACCCCAACCCACAACCCTCTCCTCCCACTCTCCCCAATCCTGCTTCCCCTTTCCCGCTCATCCTTTTAAGATTAAGCTGGCCCCCCAAAAAACGGGGTCCAGTGTAATCATGAAAGTGTCACATTTCAGCTGAGAAAAGAGGAAGCGGTGGCTTCAGGGTCACTCTAAAAATTCTCCACTCTTCAGTCTCACTTTTATTCTTTTCCTTCTTTCTCTACTTCTTCCACCCACCCAAGCTCTCTCCATCCCTGTATTTCCTCTCCCCTTCACTTAAGTATTCCAATCTGTATCACTCCTCTTTGCTCTTGCTACCCTTCGACTTTGTCTTGATTTTGTCCTCCCTTTCTTCTACCTACCTTCTCTTCCATTCCTCTCCAGTCTTGTTATTCCTCCACCTCCTCTCCCTCCCTTTCTCTCTGACAGTGCTTCAATAAGCAGTGCCTCCAGAGTGGTCTTTCTCAGTCAGTGGCCAATTACCTAGTCACACTGCCTGTCCTCCGGGACCGATAGGATTAGCAGGATCTGTCGTCTGACCAGACACACGCACACACGCACACGCACATAAGCACACACACACACACACACACACACACACACACACAGTCTTGGACACCTGTCACTTAGACATGGACAGACAACCTGTGGGTTCTTTTTTGTCTGTGGTTTAAAAAAAATAAAAAATAAAAAAGGCTGAGGCTCCACCATCTTTTCCTCCAACAGGCAATTTGACAGGCCAGTGAAGAGAGGCACGGAGAGGCTGTGGAGAGGAGGAAATGTATGCAGTGCAGTATCAAATGCATAAAAAGCTCAGTACAAGCTCCACTGGTGCTGGTGGTCAGCGTGAGGGGGTAACCTGCAGAGCAACACCGGGGAATCAGACCTGACCTGGAGCAGGCTTTTGCTGAAGGGCAGCCAGCTCAAGGCAGCGTAATGGCCACAGCAGCATAGCATGTGAATGCAACAACAGGAACTTAACGTCACTCACTTCTACCTCTGCTGGGGTCCAAATTCTTCCTTGTTGCAAGGATTTCACTTCCGCACACTTCACATTACATGTCCGTGCACATGTTCTTTTATAAGGAGCAAGAGGACAAATAATCCCTTAATTGATCAACAAAGATCTTACAATATTGAAATGTTTTAGCACAACCTCTGGATGGTGGTTTGGTACACTTTTGCTGCATCAGGGAATACAAAAGAAACACACACTTTCACTTTGAAAGCTCTAAGTACAGTATGAGCTTGTGGCTGATTGATGCCGGCACATGGTCATTATGTGTTAGCTACTCTTCATCGTCATTACAAAACCTGCGTTTTCTCAAATATAGGAGCAAGGGTGACACAGTAAACATAGCGTTTATAGTAAACTTGATGGACCATTAGAGCCAGCAATGCGGTCAAATAAGTACAAAAACAACTTATTTAGGTTAAGCCTTAACCTAAATAAGTTGTTTTTGTACTTATTAGTAACTTATTAGTAACCCTTAACCGTTAAGGGTTACTGTAAAATGTGTATGTTGTTTAGATTAGGGAACTGTTGTTACGGTAACTATAATAATCAAGTGGTTAAGGTTCAGGCATGACATGGTAGTCATAGTTAAAAGAAGTCAACATTGACTGTTCACAATTATAGAGACATTGTTTCTGGAAAGAAACTCCTAAACTGTCTTTTTTTGGCCAACTGGCCCTTTAAAAGTGACTTGAAAAAAAAGAGTGACACCCATAGGAGATGCATCCGTAGAAGCGATCCCAATCTCGATTTTAAAAGGAGACTGCTTCTATAAATAATAGTCCGTGGTTTTGTGGTTGATATGATACCTAAGCTGTTTAGCACAAGCCCATTCTTCATCTCAGATACAATCACTGTCCTGTCTCCAGTGCTACTGACACATTATTCACATACCCCAAGTCCCAAAAATAACACTTGTGTGATGATTGTAACATTTTGTCTCCAGCGGAGAAGAATTGCCAAGCTCGGCTGTGGCTTAACCCCTTCAACCCACACAGGTCCTCCGGTGGGGCCGCCGTTCCAGCATGCGGGAGCTTAGTTCAAGCTTAGTTCAAACCCGCTGTACTTCATTTTCAATTCCAGTCAAGATCCCGAAGTTTCCCAAGGTACCAAACATGTCAGGCTGAGTTACAGTGAAATGTGTTCGCAGCCATGTGAACATCTCGTGGGTTTTAATACTTCACTAACCTTTTTGTGATACGCAGCACATGCAGAGTTTACTTTTTCTAAGTTTGAAGGGAAACTGATTTTATGATACCGATAGCATGTCCAGTCCAGAGTCAAAAGCCTGTTAAGCTTGTCTGGATTTTGGCAAGACTGTTTGGCGCTGGAAACGTGGCGGGTGACTTCTCGTCTCCCTGAGGTCAGGGTCAGATTGGTCCTGTTTGGACCTGGTCACCTCCGTCCTGGGATTACACTGCTTTCGTTCCGCCAGTTCTTTGATTGTCAGCACTTTCTGTGATGCCTGAGGGGGCTAAATGATGACAGCAGCACGATGTGGCTTAAAGACGGCAAAGGGGCATTAGAGGGGTTGGGAGAATGATGAAAAGCTTTAAGGAAAATGTTTTTTAGTCAATTGGTCTAACACTAAGAATATATAATAATATAGAGCTTTGTCATGAGGAGCATGTTAGCATGCTGATGTTAGCATTTAGCTCATTAAAGCCTCATTAGGCGGCTAGCATAGACTTGTTTATTATTCATAGTTTTGGCCATCCATTCGGTTGGAAATACATTGATACTTACCTGTGTAGTTGTAGAGATACAGCGTGGAAACGCAATGCAACATGCATGTAAAGCTGACAGAACGATGAGTTCATGTTCTTGATTGTGAACTGGAACTTTAGCCGCTCACTAATTGCACGTTTCTAAATCAAAGACAAAAAAGATGTCAAAATAAAGACACTGTTCATATATTTTGTGTCTGCCCTGCCTTGCCCAGAATGAAGAAACCAAAATGTCTTGAGTCACTCAGTCACCTTCAATCTTTCCAGGATTTTTTTTTTTTTCTTTCCCCCTCTCGGGCTGATTGCTGACACGGTGGGAAATGAGGCTGGGAATGATCTGAGGAAGAGCTGGGTTCCTTCCTCTGTTTCAAAATCCCTCCGTGGGCCCTTTTGAACTTGCCCCCGCGTCCAAGGCCGGCTCATCCAAACACTTCAAAGACACTGGAGACCGCGTGTTACATCACGGCTGCGGTGACCACTGACGGGCTCGCTACATGAGTGGGAACAGAGAGAAACGTCGTCTAATCTCAGCCCTGCACAGAGAGGCTTTCATGTCAGGGCTGGCGTTTCTCCTCTCTGGTTGGGGGGGGGGGGGG
>NC_048430.1:6238445-6252188 GCF_013103735.1 Etheostoma cragini
GTGTGTGTGTGTGTGTATGTGTGTGTGTGTGTGTGTGTGTGTGTGTGTGTGTGTGTGTGTGGAGCAAGTTTGGGAGCAATTCACTTTCAACTCAATCTTGTTTTCTTTCGATCTCAAGAACTTGCACTATTTTTCTGTAAAAGCATTATCACACATCTCTACTGTTTGACTTTTATTTCCAATTTACCTTTTGAATCATAAGAAGTTAATTGCACCTATCTCAGGTCTGCACAATAGCTGAATAATATTAAGCAGACAGAAAGATGGGATCAATATTAGTTCTGTCTGCTATTGTGGGATTCAAAGTGTACTTTTACTGAAGTCCTCACTTTTAAATGACTCTGTCACCGAGTGAAAAGGGCACAACAGACGTATCTGACAACCTCTCATCTATAATCAGTTTATTGCTCACAAGAAGAAAAAAAAGCAGTTGCTGCTTACAGCAAATGGGAGCCAAACTGCCTCAAAATTACTATCATTCCCTACCTCTCCTCCAGAAAAGCTCTTTTTTGATATTGACTGAATCAAAGAGGCATCTCCAGGTAATTAAGTAAATTATGGCTCGGCGGAATTGTACACTTGGTTGAGAAACTCCGCCGTATGGATTCGTCTCTAATTACAAAGATGAGCTGGACAGAAATAGCTCTTCCTTTTCATCCTTGACATTGGTGTAGTCTAGATGAAGCGGTTTTAAGCCTGGATTTAGCCCCCGCCATCGACCTGAGGGCCTTGAACCAGAGTTCATCTCCATGCTTGACTCATCCATATTTATATTCCTTCCTATTCAGTTCCTTGGGAAAGTGTAGTTTGGATTTAGTGAGATGAGAAAAGGAAGATACAAGACGGTGTATTGTTGAACTAATGGGGACACACGGGCCTGGGATTAGAGGAAATTGATAGTCTCAAGGTAAAGAGGCAGGGGCTGGATTTAGGACTGAAAGTAAAAGGTTCATGATGAGATTATTTGCAAAATTAAAATCTCAAGATCTAAAAAAAATAAGAAAACACTTTCAGCACAAATTCACATTTTAATGGAATCAATACTTGGATTTAATTCTGCTCCATTAAATGCGGTTCACAGTTTGTGAGCCCCTTCGGTATTTAATAACCCTTTCCCCAGAATCAGGAAAATGTTGTATGTAAATTGCCCCCCCCCCCCAAAAAAAAAGCAGGGCGCCAATCAACCAGTGCGGTCACCATAGCAACGGTTCTCCCAAATCAAATGGTGGAGCAGCTAGCTATGTAGCTGCTGCTGGGTGGTGTCTGTCACAACCACACAGTCATTACCTGTACCCTCGTCCCTTTGTGTCCCAGGCAATCACCGCCTATTCACCGCCTGCAGAAAGCACGGCGCCTTTCTCTCCCAGAAAGTGATCACGTCTGGATTTTGAAAGAAACGCAGCGTGAAGCTTTCCCCCGTGACAAGTTCAGACTACTTTTCCTTCCACCTCCTCCTCGGTATTGATCGGGGCTCCTTTTCACCACACCGAGCGCCTCTCCGCCATAGAATCAGGTCGAGGCCGGTCAAGTGAATAACAACCTCTGTCTCGCAATCATGCACTGCAGCGAGCCCGCTCTGTAATGGTGGGAGAGACACCTTCATCGCCAAAAATCTTCCCTCATGGAGGAAGATTCAAATTGGGGGCATTTAGGTTAAAAAGAGCTTCATCATTTTACACTGTGCCAGCTGAAGGCGTGCAGAAGTCATTTCTGCACTCCCTGATTCTCTATCTTCTCGCAAAAGTACGAGGCAGTGCGAAAGTTCCAATAACGCGCATAACAGGGTGATGGAGCTCAATTTTTTCGACATTTGAGACATTTTTCCCACCATATCATTTTTGCCTTGTTGAACTGCCCCTCTCTTGGACTGTTATACCAATTTTCTCAGTCGGCGGCACAGCCTGAGCCTCAGTACGATGGGAACATCGTGTGCACGCTCAAAGCCAGGCTTTTCTCCCACGCAGTTCTGCGAATGCAAATCAAAGTTGGATCAATCTGGGATTGTCTAATGAACTAATTATGCGGTAATTGTTCTGGTCTAGACCACTGATCCATTGTGTGAGAGCGGCTCTTTGTGTCTTTCCAGTGCTGATTGAGTGTGATAATTGGGTTTTTTGATTGGCAGGGGGGCAATTTTGATCTCTCTTTTCTTCTTTGCCCCCTGCACATGTACGTGCACACCCTCCTTCATTCATCCACTAGTGTATACCCGAGACAACTCCATCTTGCGAGCCAGACCGTAAACTGGTATGGAAACCTTTAAACAGGTTACAGAGGGTTAAGTGATGAGGCAGGACTGCCATGCATTTGCAATTAGTGCATTTGCATAACTTAATTGAGTGTGTTTGGTTGATGGGTTGTCATTTGTTCTCCAAACACATGCAGGACAAAGTTGTGATGACACAGACCCACGTCCATAGTTGAGGACTGGAGGACATGCATGCATGCACCAACACAACACAGTAACTCACTGTGTCTGACTTTTATTTCTCTTTCCCAGTTTTTCTCAGTATAAGCCATAATTGCCCAGAATCCCCGCAATTTGACCAGGGTTACGTAACAGCAACAGAACCTCGGCCGTGTCCCTTTGAAGCCAGGTCAGCCAAAACAAATATCCGACCCTGTTGGAAAGGTAATGCTACCCCATAATGAGGGGGTGTTATTACCGTGAAGCCTTTCTCAACTTTTTCACTCTTTGACCTTTGACCTCTGAGGCAGCAACCAATTAGACAGCCACTCCTGCTTGTAATAAAATCCAGGTTTGCTTGCAGTGGGAAAACAGGATTACAGGCCAAGTTTAAAGGGCCACTTCAACCAATTCACAAATAAACACGGTTCGTTCTTGTGGTGTGTAGCCGTGTTTCTGTTCTGGCACCACCCTTATGGTTGTAAACATGTGGTGCCAGTATTCTAAACCATAGACCATAAACATATCAAAACCACAGCAGATTAAAGGGAAACTATCAAACAAAGCTAGATACCACATACATGGCAAGCTGTTTGGATGAACTGTCCCTTTAAAATCAGAACCACATTCACTTTAGAATGAAATACTGGTCATACAGAAGGTGACCATGGTGCCCGCTGTAAATAGAAATGTTCTTTTGGTCAAATTACCGGGTTGAATAAGCACAATAGAAAAGTTCACGAGGTGGAGCGGCGTGGATGAGCAACAGGATGTCAGACAGATTGAAAAGAATGACATCACTGGGACATTTTCGAGCTGCAGACAGAGCGAAAGGTGCCATTTTAGAGCCATTAAACTATCTAGATATGTACCACGCTGCCCCCTCTCCTCTCTCTTTCATTTCCCCTCCAAGCACTAAAGTCACACTCTGCCCCCCCCCCCCACCCCCACCCCCACACACACTTCACCTTTCCCAACCATTGCCTCTGCCTTGTTTGCTTTTGTTGCAAATGTAGCCCCATAATTGTCCAAATCAATGTTTAGCCGTCTCTCTCGCTGTGATCAGGCAGAAAACGAGGTTATGCGGAGGTTGCCATGGTTTCAAGGCAGCAAATTTTCTAAAAAAGATTTCCGGCGAAGCCAAAGACTGGCACGGTATAATGAACTTAAATTAAAGCAACTTTTGTCTCAATGTAGATTTTAATTAAACGAGGAAGAAAAGGAGAAGAAAACGGAGAGAAAAGAAGTGAGGGGAGGGGGGGGGGGGGGGGGGGGGGGGGGGGGGGGGGAGAACGGGTAGAAAACAGGGTTTATGTGCCAGAGCGCTAATTTGATCCATTAAGGGATGTGTGTGATTGTGTGTGTGCGAGAGAGAGTGTGTGATGTGCTACCTGCCTAGTGAATATAAAGTCTCATTCTCACCCATCAAGGAACATGGTGCAAAGGGCGAGAGTTGTGTCTTGTTAAACTCAAGGTTTCAGCTGAGAAAAATCTAATTAGTCTAATTAGGCGTGTGCAACAGTCGAAGACGGAATAAGCTCTCCTTTGTGAGAGAAAAGTGAGAAAATGTGTTTCTTCCTAGGAACGAGTGTGAAAATATGTGCAGACGGGTTGATGCAATCGACAAATCCACATCCTACCTCCGACTGCCATCGCCTGCAGCCTGATTTCTTCCTTCTAAACCTGCTCTAATCTATGATCCTTTATGCTGCTGATAATATAATAACTCATTTCTGGTCTCATGCCAATGGAGCTGCTCCAAAAGTAGATAATTAACACAAAATCAGACTCAGCCGCTTGCATAACAAGACACATTCAGTCAGCCTCTGGCACTTCAACAACCTCCTTTATGGAGGTTCGATCAAAGAAAAGGATACCTGTCTTCAAATAATGCATGACATTTAACAGGCGACAAAAAGACACACCCACACACACACACACACACACACACACACACACACTCATCCATTAGATTGTGGGAAAGGTGACATGCAACTGTATATCATGTTAAGGGCGTAGTGTTCCTTTTGCATTGGAGAAATGTAACTATGGCTTCTTTTTTGGAGGAATGTGTGCAACTCATAGACTGTATATTAATAGATATATTAATGTATTAATATTAACATTCTATGGTGCAACTGTAGAACAGGACTTCCTGGTTTAACAGCATTTCAAAGAATCCATAGAATTACAGTACAAAAAAAATAAAAGTGAACTACAATGCACATTTGTATGTTAGGTTCCTCTCTTTCTGTGGACTTCCCACACATTTCAATTGGAATGTCAGTCCAACTGTATTTCACACAGTAAAAGCCTGATAAGTTTTTTTCTCTCAATTGTGTGCCATTATCTCACATTGGAGGTCCTTCTGCATTAAAATCCTACACTACGTGGGAAGGTTTTATGAGAAATCCAGGGCAAGCTTGGTACATGAATGCCAGAAGCAGAATTAAAACATAGGGCTCAAGGCTCATAGGGCATCATAGGGCATTCAAGTCATACAAATAAAATATAAACACTTATAAGATTAAGTACCACACATAAAACCATGTTTGAAAAAACTTGAAACCCTTATGGTTGTGTTTAACACAGTGTGCAGCAGGGCGCTCCAGACAGGTTAAAACCTCAATCTGTCTGCAATATATTTCAATTCTGGAGCAATGTGGTAACATTCTCCATATTTACTAACTTATGCTAGAGATCTGAGCTGGAAATACTGTATACTGCTTATTTACCACGTTGCTTCATAATATTAAAGAACACAATAGAGTCAAACTTCCTCTTTTATTTATAATTTTGTACACTTCTCCTTATACTGTACCTGTACGGAAGTAGACTGCCAGCAACACTTGACAAAGATCCCACTAAGTTGCAGAAGTGTAATGACTACAATAAGCATTTCTGCGTGTCCATAGATCATGGTGTCTGATGATAGCTGTTTGGATTTGAACAGCTGTGATTATTCCTGACAACAATTGGAGAAACTTTGGCAACACTTGTGATTCCCAGGCGAGCGCCTTCAGCTGTTCGATCGGAGCTTTTCAGCAGTCACACACAAAAGAAATGCAATTTTGCAGCATGAATATTACACCTGAGGTCTGAAATGAAATCCTCACGCTGAATGAAAGTCATATTTTGTGATTGCGAACACTATCTCTCCAACCCTACTTGCGCAGCTACACACACACACACACTCATACTCACAGAGAGCGAGAGCAGGTTTTTATTTATGAGTAATCCTTGCCACTGATTCAGGGCCTGTAATTGTAAGCAGCACAGCAGGAACTGTAGCAAGTCGCAGCTATTGACCAGCTTCAGTCTCACACTGAGCTAAAACACAGGGGTGGTGGCACTGCCGCTGAGAACATGTCAATTTTGCTCTTTAGAAAAGGGGCACTGCTTGAAGACTGAAAGCAAATCAACACGACTATCGACCCAGACAAGCCAACCCTGTAAATTGCACTCAGAGAGCTGAACAAAACAACAAAAACCATCACTGGGATTTTATTGACGTCCAACACTTTGGCTAGAACGCCTTAATTCCAAACGAGGGTAAGATTGAAAAGACCCAAAAGAAAGGCCTGATAGACCGTTCAAACACATACAGTATATGTCTTTATAACAGCGTGTTAGCTCCAAGATGACTGGGAATGTGAGCTTTTTCAATTCTGATGAACAACGATGAACTCTTAAAAAATTTTACTTTTCCATCACGTCTTGCTATATTTACAACGTTCCGATTCTTGGATTTTTCAGGTGCCGCCGGAAATACCGCTGGATGTCCGTCTTTTTGGGCCTAATGTCCGTTACCTTCCGCTTCCTTTGAATTGGCATTTTAATCTCTGATCTTTTTCTGAGGACTATGGTTACTGCTCCCTTAGATCTCTGCAGGGTAAAGCCAGACAACTAGCTAGACTATCTGTCCAATCAGAAACAACTTTTAGATGCACACATTTCACCAAATCAAGTTTCTTCCTGAGGCTATTTTAAAGAGACACCGTCGTTGTGTCAGAGGCTTAGCCCCACCCAAGACTATTGTGATTGGTTTAAAGAAATGCCAATAAACCAGAGCATGTTTTCCTCCCAATTTGGAATACTTTCCATGGCTGTAGAGGAAGGTCCGGCAATGCGACACTACATACTGCATTGCCCAACACCACAACAAATCCTTTCTTCATCACGTGGGAACAAATCATATTCTCACTGTGGTTACAACACTTCATTCTGTTCTTTTCACGTGTTCACCTCCGTGTGAGTGCAAAATCCACTGTGTGTTGATTCTCTGACATAAAGGGGAGCTGTGCACAAAGGCAGAATCCACCTTTAATAAACAGAGACGCTTCTCAATGCAGCTGCAATATCTCTGCCAGCGTGGTTGTGTGTGTCTACAATATATGTGCAAATGCGTGGGTGCTACTTTGTTCACTAAGTAATAAACTATAAGAAGCTCTGTAGTTCAGACTAAGGTTGTGTCATGTGGTCAAAACTCTGGAAAAAAGCTCGTAAGGGAACTTTGAGTTTTGAATATTGTCCACAAAATCAATTTTCCACCATAGTATGTTATTTTTACTGTACTATGCAACCAATTATGAAATAAGGAGAAGAGGAAGCTGCATTAGGAAAGTTGTGATGCAAAAAAAAATGCGTTATGGTCACTGGCAGTATGTGCACAAAGAAAGATAACGTTGACTCAGTGTAAATGTCATTTAAAGCTTAACTGCATACAGCTGAGATGAGACATTAATTCTTTTGGATCACGGAACAAACAGAACAACAAAACAATATATGGAATTTAAAAACCTTTAAAGTGTCTCATTCATATAAGTGCAATCTATTTTGGCGGGGGACCTTTGATGCATTTCCTGTCTGTAGCTCTAATGTCATTATCAAATAAAGGCAAATGCTCTGAAAAAAACTCATGAAATATACATGGATGCAATAAAACTATACTGAGAGGGTGGTGTGTTATTAAAGGACTGTATAGGCACTTCACAATCAGGACTCGCCAACATCACCTGCAATATTGTTTACAGCTCACCTGCTGTTTTAAACAAAACATTTAGGTGCAGTCTACTGGTGCAACTTAACATGACTTCTGGGTAATGATGAAGTCCTCCAAACTTTCAATCAGCAATCTCTCATTGCCACTTACAGCTGCTGAAGTGCAAAGTGACCAAGTGCAGCTACTGTATGAGGAAGTGCATCTGAATATGTCCCGTTTTACAGCAGGTGAGTTTGGAAAATAAATGAGAGACAGTTCTCTTTATCAGCAAAGGAATGTGTGGTTTAATCATAAACAACTGTGTCAGATGACTTTCATTAGGTAACAGCTCGAATGTTGGACCTCGGATACAGAAAGTGTAAAATAACAGGAAAAATAGAGCACCACACAGTGTATTTCCTAGCTTACAGCGGTTTAATAAGGATGTGTGGAAACACTGCTAACAACAAGAAAGATGAATCAGCAGCTGCCATAATCACACTGGGAGAACAGACAGTAACCAGCCTCGTATACTGTCAGTGGCTCTGCAAACGCAGTGTTAAACCCGGTATGAAATGATGAAGCCCAGGGATTATGGACAAACTCATTGTAGGATCTGCAAATTGAGGATCATGTCTTTCTTTCCATCTCTCTATTTGGTTTCTGTCCTCATACCTTGCTCTCTCACCCCCTCCAATACTCACTGTGTTTCTAGGGAATGAGAGGAGTGAGTTGAAACGAGATGCAAAAAAGGGCCGTCAGTCCTTTATTGGTCTGTTCCGTCCATTTGGGGTGAATTACACTGGAAGTGGAAATAATTGCTTGTCCCAATTATGAATCCATCTGCCGCGGTGGCTTTCTGATTTGATGGGGAGGAAAATTCCCAGGAGCAAAACCAAACAAAGCGTGGGAATTAAGGCACAGGAGCGTGTCAGCGGCCATTAATATCCATAAAGGCAATTTCACAACACACCTAATGATATGAAATGACAGACAATAAGTTAGGTAATTAGTATGTGTGATGTGTGTGTGTGTGAGTACAGGTGTGGTGGTGGGTGAGATCAGGGACATTAGAGTAAAAAAGCTAATATGTTTCTCTGCAAATACACATGGACAGTTCACCTCACATCACGTTCTGTCCTGCCTATAAATCAACACAGTAGGATTTTACTGGAGTATGTAGACATACAACTATGGCATTTGGGAAATGCTTTAAATATTGTAATATCAAAAACATGCACAGTGTTACTTAAATAAATCATGTAAATTATCAGCAGACTTTACTATTAAAGGTAAAGGTAGGCCTCCTTTTGGATGAAGACCACTGTCCATGGTAAAGTCTGACACATTAATATTCATATATTAATATTTGATCAATTTCACAGTGATCCATATTTTATGAGCTGGTTAAAGGCTGTGTATGTAAAAGTATTAATCTGTAAAATAGCTTAACAAGTTACAAAAATGTACAATATTGGCCTCTAACATGTAGTAAAGTAGATCTATAGGGTCTAGAAGCAGTCTAATGAAATCAGCTCCTATATGTTATTTTTACAGGTTTTATTTTGCATTTAGTTATTATAATAACATACATATATATCTACACTGTATGTAAGATAAATTGTGAGTTAATTGTTACTTTATACATGTAATACCATTACAGTATTTAAGACACATTTGTTAAGTATTTTCCAAGTCAGTGAATTTGTCACTTTTATTTTTTTTAGGCAAATATGTGTATTATATTTAATATGTATAACCTTAAGAACCACTCAAACTACAGAGGAAACAAAGCAAGAACAGTAAAAAAGAGAAATATTTATTTCAGTTTCAAATAATATAAAATGTTTCATGGGATCATTGTCAAACATGTGAAACAGTTTTCAGTGTAAATAGGAGGAAAGGTAGTGAATGTGATAAAGGTGCATGGGTGTTGGAGTGTCATTGGGAATGTAGTTTCCTGGAGTTCTTCCGGGTTCCACTCAGTTTGTTTTGCCTGGGTGTATCAACGTAACAGAAAGTCCCAGTCTGCGGCTCTAGCGGCAGGTTTTTTTCGACTTACATGACGGCTTTGCTGAAAATAAGATGCCCTGTGAGGTTCTGGACCCGTTCTTAGCACGGGAAGTCGGACAAGTGACTTCATCGTGATTTCACCCCGACCTGAGACACCTGTTGCTCCAGTATCGACAGACAGGTGTCTTCGTCTCAAACAGGGAGCAGAGCGGGGTCGAGAGGGAGAGACACTACCGAAACTCGGATAAACTATCTCCAAAAGAACATTTGAATTGACAGCCGCCATGAAAGTTACAGTAACTTTCGGGGACACGTCAGTGGTGGTCCCCTGTAAAGCTGGGTGGACCGTCCGGGATTTAGTCGACCAAGCCACGCGGAGATACCGCAGGATTCTGGAGCAGGTAAACCGACTAGAAACACCCTTCAAACCGTCACTTAGTTACGTCAGGGCTCTCACATCACACCAGGGTACTTTATTGTGCCACAGAACATAGTGCTTAATTCCACTCAATCTTCATAACTTGACTAATATGTCACTTGACCACGTTTTATGTTCCTAATATTATTGCTAACCTTAGCTACCAGCTAGCTTAAATGTCATGTGTGTGCATTAAAACAATGTGACTACAATTGTAGGGTAGTAGGGTATTACTAATCTTTGTTAAACAAACTACAAGTTTATTTTATAATAAGGTTAGACTCCTATTTAAACCTGAAACCTTTAATATTTAAAATGTACCAACATGGTATTGGGTTTATGGATCTCCTACTTTTATTTTAGTGGTGCACGATATGAAGATATTGATATTGCAATTGCGATATGATTCACGATATTGGAGGGAATGATCATTTGTGTATTACTATAATCATTTTCACTGAAAAATATTAAAAACAAAAAATGATACAAAACATAGAGGTTTACTTTAGCCTGTGTGATACACTTAGTAGTCTCTGCTGCACCACAACACCTCCTTCAGAATGGTTTGAGACATATTTGCCTATAACAAAAATGGGACCCCACCTGCAATTGCCCCCCCCCCCCCATATGGATAATTTAGTACTCCATACTGCAATTTCGATAAAATTGCGATTAATTGTACAGCCCTATATGCAACTACAGTTGATTTATTTCCTATGAGAGATGAGAGTCAACTGTTATATCTGTCAACATAATTGAACTTAACATTTTATATAGGTTCATATAAGTATCATTTTGCACTTTTTAATGTTCAACAATCACAGTAAGAATCCATCACAGAAATATGACCAACTTGCCTCAATAGACCAGAATGCAATGCAACCCTGGGCATTTTAGATTATGAGTTCTGATTGGCACATGCCTCAACTGCACTAACACCATCGGGATGCTCTGTTCTGCTGGGAACAGGATGAGCATCATCATTCACTGAACAGTTATATGTTGTTATATGACTTACTGGTGTACAGTGTTGCTTTCCTCTGACTTGTGTTGTTTTGAATGCCCCACATATGCACAAAGAGATGCACCCCCTGCTTTCTGCTCCCTGATGTTGCAATCACTTGAACATTAATCATTCGGCTGAACTGACCTTTTCATTAATCAGCCGCCTTGTATGTGCATGCTGTCTTAGCGTGATAGGGTGCTGATGTGCGTTGCGTCTCTGCGAGGATGTGAGTGGTGCTGGCTGCAGGCTCAGCTGTCTACCTGTACAATAGCTCCCTGCTTAAGCCCTGGTATCTCAGCGGGCAGGTGGAAGTTTACCGTTTGATGTCCTCAATGTGGCCGCGGACGTGGATGTGCGCCGCGGACAGGAGGCTTTGTCCTGTGAGTGATTGGGGATTAGGATTGGTGACAGGTCCCGGTCTTATCGGTTGGTTGGTCCCCCTCTCATTCCGCCCACTTACCCTACCCTCGGTGAGGCGAGAGGCTGGCATTTGGAGACGCGAGAGCCCGCTGAAGCAGGAATGGAAAGACCGAATGGGTGGCTGCATTGCTTGATATATTGCTTCCTCTCAGTGAAGGAGCGCACACACACACCTAGATGGCCACACACACACACACACACACACACACACACACACACTTGGAGGAGCTCATCTTGCTCGGTGTCCCCTGAGCTGTCACGTCTCTGCTTCACTGACACCCACAGCGATGCCCACCCTGCCCAGCGGTCCCTGTTGATTCTCACCGAGACACGCTGCGATGCACAAAGTAGGCTAAATGTGAGCGTGTGATTGAAATGCACCCTTTATTGCTTTTCACAGAGCATGTTAATTAGGAGCCTTTGCTACACGCTGACTCAGCGGTCTGTCGCCTTCTCTTAATAGAGGCACATCCCGAGGACAGTCCAGCTCTGTAGCTGCCAGAGAGGACCGAAGAGCTCTGACCGGGTGAGCCAGCTGCTCATGCCAGCAGAATCCACTTAGAGCCCACATTAACCGCAAGTTTCTCCACTCCCTGGCTTCACCCGCTGACAGCGGGGACAGTGTCAAGAACATGGGTCTAATCACAGCGAAGGTGTGTTTGTGTGTGTGTTGGTTTATACGGTGAACAGGAGTCTGCGTGACCTCACTGGTTATTGCAATAATGGCATTCCAATCTCCTTAATAAGCCGGTTATTGTAATGTGATCTCAGCTGTGCCTATGTCCATGTTCTACTTGCACACAATTTGTTGAGTTAACTGACAGTTATTGCTTGTCATACAGAGTGATTTGGAAAATGTGAGCGTACGAGCTATCACCATGGTGATAAAAGATGTTCCCCAAATAGTTTCCGGACATTTTTCAGTCCCTGCTGTTGTGTAATGTGATGTAGATTGTGGGAATTGTGTAAAGGTTTGCACCTAAGGTGTTATGATTTATATGTTAGAGTAGGTATATTTTTCAATTAAAACTTCCATCTGTCTTCAATGTAATTATTTATAAAGAAAAACTAGGCATGATGTGTAGAAAAACCTTCTATTTCTATATAAAAAAAATGTGTCTCTTCTAGGGCTGCAACATTTTTCCTATTAGATAATTAGTCCAGAAAATGCCAATAAATAAACCTGCTCACCCAAATATATTCAAATTACAAAGATTTCAATCCGCAGACCCCTTACATTTGAGACCCTGGAACCAGCAAATGTTTGGCCATTTTTGGTTGATACATGAGATAAATGATCAATCAATTATCAGGATTGATGAATTTTGACTCATCATTTCAGCATCTTTCCTGCAAACTGCACTGAAATAAAAAAGTCCACAGCTGCAAGAGTAAAGAGGGTTAATAACAGCTCTGACCTGTGTTTTCCTGGATCACTGTATTAATATGAGACTCTAGCTGGGGGGGACCAGCATGTAGACTCAGGGGAAACAGCCAGGTACTGGTGCTGCCTTTCCCTGTTATGGGCTATCTGTGCAGGACTAGGGCCACTATACCAACCATGTGCTGACACCTGAGTGAACACTCAACAAGCTGAAAGCACTTTGCCCTCGTTGGCATGCGCGCGGGAGGAGAGGAGTGGTCCAGTGTGGGGCTGGTATATGCGTCACAACTCAGCTATGCAAAAGGCTGTCTGAAACTAACAAACTGTTCAAACCTGTTGTTTCTCTTCCTTTGGTTGTTTGTGTCATTGGATTGCAGACCTGGCTTGCCGTCAGACGTGTTCAGAGAAATAGTCTGCATTCATCAAAGCACTGTAGTTGTGTATTGTGAATGCATATTGTGGGGAAATACTTCAAATAACTCGTAAGCTACTGAGCAGCCTCCCGAGGCCCACTGTTGCTGATTCCCGCTGGCGTTTGACTTTAAACTTGGGCATCCCAGACATCAGGACCATGATAACTTCTTAGTTACAGAGACATGAAAGTACAAAAAAATACAATTTAAATCAAAATGCCATCCTTTCAGCTTGCACTGTATGCTAATGTGGAGCCTGCTCAGGAAATGCAATTTCCATTTGCAACAACCCCTCCCCATTTAGCATTTATAAGCAGTATATAAACAAGTAATCCACCGCTACCATATACGTTAAAAAACCCAAATGTTTAAGAGGCGTGGTTTACTTCATAGGCTGCGCACCTGTGTTACTACATTATCTGGATCACATAGCAGTTGTGTGACCAAAAGATGTTTCCTGGAATTCCTAATTTGTTTAAAAATTCATTCTTCATTCTTCTGAGGATCAAAGTGTGAAATAGCACCCCCCCCCAACACCCCCAACCGCTGCGGCCACACTGAATTTAGCTTCACTAATTGCTGAGCGGTGTCATGTTTGCTCACCGGGGAAGGGGGGAGAAGGAGGAGAGATACAGTGGGTACGGAAAGTATTCAGACCCCTTTAAATTTTTCACTCTTTGTTTCATTGCAGCCTTTTTCCA
>NC_048430.1:6252288-6263958 GCF_013103735.1 Etheostoma cragini
TTTTTGGAAAATGGCTGCAATGAAACAAAGAGTGAACAATTTAAAGGGGTCTGAATACTTTCCGTACCCACTGTATATCGCTTTAAATGGTCAGGGACTTAACGGTGTAATTTGCAGGAAATGTACTCTTCTGACTGTCACGGTAATTCTCCTGCGCTGTTGACTGACTGACTCCCGACTCCTTTTGTTTTTCATGTCACGGGAAGAGTTCCGGATACAAAGGGGAATTACCAAGGATTGACAATGAGGGACTTCAGACGAGTGTTATTTTTTTGTTCACTCCCCTCTTTCCTCTCTTTAGATTGCGTTCCCTCTGAAGTGCCACGCATTCATCCCTTTTCATCACTAGGTCGAAAGAGAGGAGCGTGTGTTTCCTCGGGCCCTGGGAGTTCTGGCGGAGGAGGAGGTGGTGTGCTTAGGCGCAGCCTGCAGCGGTGGTGCTGGTTAAGGGCTCAAAAGGTCAGTCAGACTGATCAGTCGGCTCCCCGAGGTAAAACAAGGGCCTCGGGGTGGCCAAGTTGGCTCTTCCCTTTCTCATCTAGTGGTCCTGTCAAAATTAAAGGACATACGCTATATGTTAACAGCATAACAGCAGGCCGCCCTAACATGTATTGTTGCCCAAAAAAGGAAAAGCGAATATGACGGAGCATCTCTCTAGATCTCTTAAACACAGAGCACGCCGTCATCAGTCATTGTTTTCATCAAAGAGTGTTGATAGTAGTCGAGCAGGATCATTGTTGGGCGCCCAGACAGCTTAGTTGGTAGAGCGAGCGCCCATATGTAGAGGTTTACTCCTCAACGCAGCGGGCCCGGGTTCAACTCCGACCTGCGGTCCTTTGCTGCATGTCATCCCCCCCCCTCCCTCCCATTTCCTATCTTCAGCTGTCCTGTCAAAAGGGCAAAAAAAAGAGAAGAATTGTTGTCGTCATTACTCGCTGAACGGAAGATAATACCATGGCTAGTAAAAAGAAGATACTTACGTTATTTCTACTTTTCTCGTGCACTGATTGGCTAGTCAAGGGCTAGCACTCCACCAATCAGATTGGTCATTGAGTCCGACTGGCCACTGGCCGATTTAACAAGTCAAATCGGCCAAACATGGACGCCGACGGCTTCCTCCCCGCGACGGCCCGAAACACACCGAACAGAGTCACCGACCTCGCCGGACTGTCCGACGGCCGGTAATGGGGTTGTTGTGTCAGCTCCTTAACACGCAAGCATTGGTGAACCCCCCCCCTCCCCCCGCAAAAATCACACCAATACACCTTATGTCATTGATGTGTGTGTCTCAATGCTGGAGATGTCACCGCAGTAAGAGCCATGTTTTGCTGTTGATATCACACACACACTCGCACACACACATACTGTACTGTACACCGTGTCGGTGAGAGGCAAAAGAATGCCGGCAGCTGGTCAGGTTGGACCGGTTTCTCTGGCGAGGTGTGAAATGCTTCGCCCTGACGTCCTGGCTGCATCTGTGCTCCACCGGTTTAACATCTCCATCCTGTATGTGCAGCTTCGTAGTAAACATTTTCAAAACAATGCTCAACAAATGATCACTAAAGACACCTTTTACATTTTTCTGATTCATGTTACATGTTTTCCTACTTTTTTTTTAAAGCACTGTCACAATCTCATATTCTCAAGAACTCATCTTTTCTCTCACTTTCTCTGTTGTCGGTCAGTTTTATAGCATATTTATTTATTTTCAGTGGTCATCTAACTCCATATCTTCCTGCTGTCTATGGCTTCCTTTTTGAGAAGCTCCAAGTGACCCCTTCCTCGGAAAAGGAAGAATAAATAGAGTGCATACAACTTTCGGGAGAGTCGAGGCTACTGAACAGTCAGCTGCAGGTGTTTCCAGCTGGTATTGCCTCCCTTCACCTGAGATTCACCATGTTTGTAGTTCACTGATCCAGGTAGCATCTAAGTTCAATAATGGGAACTACTCGTGTATTAAAACCAGGTGTGTTGGTCTGTGATCAGACGTCATTATCCAGGTGTAAATTGGCCCATGAGTTCAAGTTACTGTAGCTCCCCAGCATGCATTAAGTTTGGGTGTCTTTTAATAATATGTCACACAAAATGAAAATGGTGCAAACTATGCTGAAGGTATCCAATCTTTATTGTATCTGTAGGCTAGTTGTAGCTGCAGAGTACTTGCTGCTCCTTCTCTCACAGCTCTGGCGTTGGCATTATGGCCCCTTCTGAAGACCGAAAGGTTCTGGCTTTATTCCTGTGATTGAAATCCCAGGCTTTGTTTTAAGAGAAGGGACTTAGCCCGTTGTGAGAGGCAGACAACCTCTTTTTTTGTGTGTCCCCTAATTCACATTGGGATGCAGCGGAGCAAGGAGGAGCCCATTGACAACGGGTCTCAGTGATACAGCAGAAGCCACTCGCTGGGTCTCAGCCAAACTCATTTCAGACTCCAAGGCTTATAGGCTATAGCTGTTAATTTAGCTGGTAATATAGTCTTGTGTTGCTACGGACAGATTGCTTATTGGTATGGGCAGATCCTAATGGGCCATTCTCTACTGCACACATTGTTGGAAACGATAAGCCTTGTCAAAGATTTCTTTTCTTAGTTTTGGAATTACTTTTAATAGAAGTTGTTGGGGGGGGGGGGGGGGGGGGGGGGGGGAGTAGCTAATATTTAGTAAACAATTCTAAAATTGACCCATCCAGGAGGTTGGAATTCCATTCTGTTAACTTTGCATTCATATTTAATGCATCATATCATCACGCTCATCTTATATTGTCCACAGATGCTCTTGCCTAGCATCCCCACAATAAACTCTGCTGGTCACAAAAAGGGGAAGATGCTATTGTTCGTGTACTTCTCTGTTGATTTTGCTCACAGATTTCAGATTGCAGCTCAGTCTAAAGTCCTTGTTCTCGTGTTGATAATCGATGGAGAGCCAGGCGAGGGGGTACTTCCTGCTCTGTGCCGTGTTTTCACCCTGACCTCTGTCTTCATGGTAACAATGAAAGTGGCCTGGAATGTGCCCACCACTTCTCCCCACAGAGCAGTAAAAACTGCTAAAGTTCCTCTCCTCGCCCTACTCTCTCACACTCCTCTGTGCAAACTGCACTTTGTAAACCCAGTACAGTGTGATGTAGGTCATCTGTAGCTACTGTACGTGCCACCCAAAATGGGAAGCCTGCTGTTGGGTCCTGACATATCAGCGAGGTTATTCTGTTGACTGACTGTCAGTATTGTGTCACATTTGTTCCACATCCCATTCTTAGTGGCTACAATAGCCAAGTAGAGTTATTACATTTCCCCCCCATAATTTAGAGGGGCGTGCAAAAAAAGTAGATTCACATTTATGAGTTAATTCAAGCTCCACCGATTCCAAATCGATCCATAGAATTCCAAAAATGTCATATTTTTGTTTTGTAATGGCGTGTGTACTATCACATGGGATATGTAACTACGTGTACTTACTCTGAATCGTTTTTCATTTAATTGAGAATCGTTTTTGAATCAAATTGATATCGAATGGAGACATTTTCTGAATCGTGCGCCCCTATTATGTTACATATTGAAACAGTGGCTCAAGAACATCACAATACTGTAAACGTGTGTATTAAAAAATGACATATGAAGGATTTGTGTTTTATAGGACTTTTTGTTATCTGTGGTCAGTGGTAAAGTCTGTAATATTAACCAAGGATTTGATCAATTTACGTGTTCTGACCAGCTAAAGATACTGCTGGACATCTGAACTAGATGGTGAGCTGATTGGTTGGCTAAACTCCCACTCAGATGTCACTGGTTGTTGTTTTTATCATTCAAATTATTTTCTTAATTTCTGACAGTTGATTAAAATTAGGAATTATGAGTCCACTTCCATATTGTTTGTAATTCAGTCTGTAGCCATTCTTGTCTCGACCTCATCTCATCTGATCTTTGTGTCCAGCATGGGGAGACTGCAGTGAACACCCACCACTTGGAGTACGTTGACGGAGGGATCCTGGACATGGACGACCTGCTGATTGATCTAGTGGAAGACAGAGACAAGGTGAGGAGGACTCAATGGTGCATCCCTGTTTTCCTAGATTCAAACCATGAAGATACAGTGAATGTTGATGCATTCGGATCACCCGGGCTCACACAGTGTTGTCCCGTACCTGTACCTCATCCACGCTCCAACACATAGACACGCTGGCATCTGATAGACAGCCGTTTCTCATGGTCGGACAGCTGAGCATAACATGAGCTCTGATGCGTGTGGCAAGCTGTTTCTTGATTGTTCCAACCTGGTATGAGGTGCAGTAAATTACAGCAGTGAATCAGTCATTCTTAGCCGTGCTTAGTCTGGTAGCAGACTTATTTTGACTCCGCTTGTAAAGTCTCCAGCCTGGCGGGATGACAGCATGTCCACAAAACAAGGTATTTGTAAATCCAAAACCTTGGTTAGCTTGTCGCTGGCTGTTAGAAGTCTAAACCGGCTAAATACCAAATGTGAAAAAAGATGTACTCTGATTGGGTTTGATTGGGCCATACATGCTTGGTAAGAAAATTAACTTATTTTGTCGTCTGGTTCTCCAGAAAAGGAGAGTAGGAGTGGTGACGGTGTTGTGTGATTTAGCTGTCATGTTCATTTTTTTTACTGAGACGGATGAAAGGACACCATTTCAAGCAAAGGGAAGTTCTCCAAAACCGCCATGATGTAACTTCACAGAACTGGGTTGGCAGATGAAGTTCCCTGTATTTACCACACACACACACACACACACACACCCACGCACACACACACACACACACACACACACACACTGGCCTGATTTCTATGAAGAGCAAATTTCATTCGACTTGCTAATTTCCCTTAATGCATTCCAAAAATGTGCTAATAAACTGCCCAAAATCCATATTCATAAGCCCCGGGCCCAGAAGAATGATGAATTATCAACACTTAGTCAGCAAGAAGGCCAAATGAAATGGAAATGGAATATATTCAGGCGACCCTGTGCCACGCAATAACAATTTGTGTTTTAAGCTGCATGAACAATAGTGTGAGTGGGTTAGGGTTGTGTGTGTGTGTGTGTGTGTGTGTGTGTGTGTGTGTGTGTGTGTGTGTGTGTGTGTGTGTGTGTGTGTGTGTGTGTGTGTGTGTGTGTGTGTGTGTGTGTGTGTGTGTGTGTGTGTGTGTGTGTGTGTGTGTGCCTCCTGTCTTGTGCATGTGGGACCGCAAAATACTCTTTGTGGGGAAAAAAAAAGGGGACACAACTAAATAATAGATGTGTAAACACAGTGGGAATCTTCAGCTTTCTGCAGTCCCAGAGAACAGAAGCTTCATTTTCTGGGATGATGGAGTTATAATCATAAGATCTGCATCTCATTTGTGCATAAGTTGTAGATTTTAATGACTTTTTTTAAAATTTTTTTTCAACATAAACCTGCTTTTTGGTCAGCATCCCCAGTATGATGACGTGTCACAGTTAAAGTCCCTCACTAACAAGTGAGCCTGGCGCCGGCTCTCTTGCCCTATCTGCCGTGCTTTTTGTGATTGCGGGCTCTGCGGAGCGAAACGCTTCACTAGAACCTGCACCATGCAGGAACCGTCTAATTTACCTTTTGTTTCTAAACTCTCTCAGCTTCCACCCAAATCTCCACAGGCCCCCTTTCATCTCACTCCTCATTTTATCCTTTTGTTTTTGCTGCTGATGAAAAGATAGCAGGCGGAATAGGACGAGCGCACGTGATCTCCGTGACGTGCCAGTCATCCGACTTATCTCCGGGCTTCCAAACAGCGTCGGCTCTCGTAGATTAATGAGCTGTGCCTGGCATTCTTGATTAGTCTGACTTCCTTTTGTTTGTCTACGTTTTTATTACCTCGCCGCAGCCGACAGATTCTATCTTTAGTGCTTTTCTTTTTTTTTTTGCTCTGTTATTGTGGCCGACGCTGTTTCGCCATCAATCATACAGGAGTGGTCCCATTGTGAGGGCCCTCCACCACACAGCATGGGCCCTGTGTTAGCCGCGGATGCTAATGAGAGATAATGGTACGCTATTTGTACGCCTAGTGGTTAGCTCCCCCGCGAGTCCAGACCTCTTTATCAGGGCCAGCCCCTGACCATTATTCAACACACGCAGACACACACACACACACACACACACACAGAGTCTGTTGTCCCCGCCGCCTGCGCCAAACCTCAGGCAGGCGTGTAGCGTAGCATGTTAGCGTCAGCGTCTATGGAAGGAGCGCCACTGGTGGTTGATGAGGGTGGAGATGAGGGGGCGTGTGTGATTTGATTACAGTTCTGCCCCCTGCATCTGCGACACACACGCGCACACACACACACACACACACACACACCAGCCAGCATACACAATCCGTTCATTAGGACCCCTTCTCGAGACACCGGCCACCAGCCTCCTCATGAATATTAATATAAATCTGATGAATGTGAAGAAGGCCGTGGGGTGTTGGCTTAGGTGTGAACACAAACACACAGTACACTCACTGACAGAAAAGACCACAGTATAAAGAGAGCAGGTCATGGTCCTGTCAATTATACTCCATCTAGCTCTCCTCTACTTTGATCCTTTACTGTGTGTGTGTGTGTGTGTGTGTGTGCCCAGCAGCTCAAGGAAGACAGTTGGAGGCATGTCGGTTGGAGTCATTGACCTGTCAGATACCCCACTACTTTGTTAATGGTTTGGAGAAGTGGGCAGACATAACAGCCTTTCAATCTCTTCCTCTTTCGTTGCGCTGTTTCTGTAGACTAGTTAACCTGCCTTATCCTCCATCAGTCGCCTTTTACTCGCACACACACATGCACTTGTATAGTGGGGAGAACAAGTATTTGATACATTGCCGATTTTGCAGGTTTTCCTACTTACAAATCATGTAGAGGTCTGTAATTTTTATAATAGGTACACTTCAACTGTGAGAGATGGAATCTAAAACAAAAATCCAGAAAATCACATTGTATTATTTTTAAATAAGTAATTTGCATTGTATTGCCTGACATAAGTATTTGATCACCTACCAACCAGTAAGAATTCCAGCTCTCGCAGACCTGTTAGTTTTTCTTTAAGACGCCCTCCTGTTCTCCCCTCATTACCTGGATTAACTGCACCTGTTTGAACCCGTTACCTGTATAAAAGACATCTGTCCACACACTCAATCAAACAGACTCCAATGTCTCCACAATGGCAAAGAACAGAGAGCTGTAGAAGGACATCAGGGATAAAACTGTAGACCTGCACGAGGCTGGGATGGGCTACTGGACAATAGGCAACCAACTCGGTGAGAAGGCAGAACAACTGTTGGCGCAATTATTAGAAAATGGAAGAAGTTCAAGATGACGGTCAATCTCCCTCGGTCTGGGGCGCCATGCAAGATCTCACCTCGTGGGGCATCAATGATCATGAGCAAGGTGAGGGATCAGCCCAAAACTACCCTGCAGGACCTGGTCAATGACCTGAAGAGAGCTGGGACCACAGTCTCAAAGAAAACCGCTAGTAACACACTACGCTGTCATGGCTTAAAATCAATAAAAAAGGTCATGTGGTCGGATGAGACAGAAATAGATCTTTTCGGTCTAAGCTCCACTTGCCGTGTTTGTAAGAAGAAGGATGAGTACAACCCCAAGAACACCATCCCAACCGGGAAGAATGGAGGTGGAAACAATCTTTGGGGATGCTTTTCTGCAAACGGGACAGGACGACTGCACCTTAATGAAGGGAGGACGGACGGGGCCCTGTATCGCCAGATCTTGGCCAACAACCTTCTTCCCTCAGTAAGAGCATTGAAGATGAGTCGTGGCTGGGTTTTTCAGCATGAAAACGACCCGAAACACACAGTCAGGGCAACTAAGGAGTGGCTCCGTAAGAAGTAATCATAATCATACAATGTGATTTTCTGGATTTTTGTCTAAGATTCTGTCTCTCACAGTTGAAGTGGACCTATGATAGAAATTATAGACCCCTACATACAAGTAGGAAAACCTGCAAAATCAGCGGTGTATCAAATACTTGTCCTCCCCACTGTATGTGGTTGTAGGGACTGGCGATATGTTCTATAACAGCCAAACAGTTAATATTGGACATGATTTCTGCAACATTGTGCTGGAGTGTCAGGTATTTATTCTGCCAAAATCAGACATTTCCATCTTTTGTTTTCTTTTTCCTTTCCTCTCCTCTCCTCATCTCGCCCTCGCTCCTCCATCTCTTTTCTCCCTTTGTTTTCATAAGCAGTTATTACCAGATGTACTGCTTTACCTCTGCACATTGGCCCATTTACCGCTACCAGGGGCTGCCATTCTCTCCCATTGACAGTCCTTTTGGATCCTGCTTTTGCAGCGACCACTACTCTCGTATGTCTCCACGGCTCACAGGAGCTGTCAGGCAGGCAGTCCAAGGCCAGCATGCGAATCAGCCGGTTTCATTTGGTAAGCCCTCTAATGTACACACCACATACATGGCTGCTGTTTCCTGTGTTCGTTAAAGAGATTTTGTAGTAAGGAAACGGCACATAGATGCTGCTTGATTAGAAGGCCCTTGCACATCATTCCTCTCCTTTGCCCACATGCAGCTAAAATTTGAATGTTTAACATGTGCGAGTGTCCTCTCTCGTCACGCCTATCTCCTCCAGAATGGGAATTAAACTCAGGGAGCATAACGTCTCCTCATAAGTAGACTGTCACTCCTCATTCCACGTGCACAGACACACATACACATTGCTCCACATGGACCTTGTTTTTGAGGGGGGGGAGACGACACATAAAAAGTCAACACTCCATCCAATGCAGCCAGACGAGAAATCTAATTTCATGGGAAATTTAATGGGTGAAAAAAAACTGGAATGATTTCCTCCATCTCCCTTTAATTAGCCCTTTTTAATCACTGCGCCTACGAGGCGTCCATGAACCTCCTGTGCAGTCTCTGGTTGCCCGAGATGTAAATGGTAAGGGTGCATATCCCAGCTGATCTCCCTCTGAAATGTCAACCGCTTGATTACGAGGCCATCTCCCATCATCCATCTCACAGTGGTGGACGCAATGCTATTAGAATGAATCGGTCTCATGGAAATAAGTTAGGATATTTGAAGTAGATCTGTGGTCATGAGCGACTTTCATATCCTTTTTAAAGACAAAATGACACCTCTGTGAAAAATGACTTTAATTTCACTTCATGTAGTTATTAAGATGTCACAAAGTAAAATTGGCACTGGTAATAAAAGATTTCAAACTTTTGAAACTACTGCTAGAGGATGTAAACATGAATGTAGGTCAGTTTGTAAAAAGGAAATGCATTCAGCATGTTTGTTAGGCCTTAAAGATCCGCACAGAGCATTTCACTCTGAATCAAAACGTAACTGAATTTGCTTACAAGAACTTTGAATGCATACAAGCAAATACTTACCAGTGTACATAACATCCAGTGTGAACACAGCCTTGTGGGCAAGTCTTGAGCATCAGATTTTAAAATCAATCAATCAATCAATCCAAATTTATTTAGATAGCACTTTACAGCAACCAGCAATAGAAAGAGTGAACATAGAAAACAGTAAAACTCACAGTGAAATGAAATAATGCTGCAGCAGATGTTTTTTTTGTTTTTTTTTATCCCCACCAGCTCTTTCTTGTAAGTTATTTCGGGTGATTTGTCATTTATTACATGTCAGATGTCAGCCCCTCTCGACAGGCGACAATAAGGCATTACTTGAAATGTGCTAACCCCGCCGGAGAAAAAGTTTAGTGAATGGGACGTGATTACGAGGCGCAGACGTGCTGATTAGCCTTTGACGCTCTGTGACATCTCGCTCCCTCACCTCCACTTCCCCCATTCACCGCCGCGGCGAGCCGCGTTTGATTGGCATCTGAATAGTCCCATAACTCTGCACAGTGTCTGAATGGCCAGTGATGAGCAGGAGCATGAGGTTCAAGTGCGCTGATTAGAAAATGTTAGGGCAGGTCAAGTTTATTTCCATAGCACATTTCATACACAAAAGGCAATTCAGAGTGCTTAAAATAAAGCAATAAAAAAAATACATGAAAGGGAAGAAAATTCAACATATAAATGTGCAAGTTAAAAGAACATACATTTGTAGAAAAAATGAAGTTTTTACTTTTAGATTTAAAGGTGGTCAGAGTCTGAATTTCTCTGAGGTTGAGCCCAATCATAATGCCCTCTTCACATTGTCCCATGATCCATACGTCCTCACCTATGTCTGTATGACACATTTGAATATTAATTAGAAATCTTGCATGGATTCTTAACATGCCCGGTGTATGAAATGAATCCGCTGTAGTTCATCTGGAACGAGTCATTACGTTCCTTCTGTTGTCTGCTTAATTGATTTTATTCTAGCAAAAAGAACATTCATTTCTCACGGTTGCCATCGCTGTTGAGGCCTCGAGGCTCCAGACATGTGGAGCATTCTAAATTTGATTGTCTGAAGCTAAACTGCACAATGGAAAATGGGTATTTTAAATGTTTTTTTCAGCCTCGGCCCTGGTGTTTTCATTACGTGAAATCATATTTCTAAATATCAACTGTCCATTTTGCTAAACATCTGTCTGATATTGGCAATTCATTAAAAATGACATTACAAACTGTATATGTATTTGCCAGCCACGGATCTGATGACGTTAGATCTCTTTATGTATTTCTGTATTGGTCGATGTCTTTGTGTCCCAACCGGCCGTCCACCAAGAGCCTGCGTCTGTCCGAGGTTTCTGCCTAAAAGGAAGTTTTTTTCTGGCCACTGTTGCCTTAAATGCTTGCTCTTGGGGAAACTGTTGGATTTGTTGGCTCTGTGTGATTATAGAGTGGGTTCCAGACCTACTCCGGCCCTGTTTACATGTACAGTACGTATATGGTTATTTTGAAAAACTGAGACATTTCCCTTTGTTTGTGCCGTCAGTTTACACGCAAACGATGAATTCGCCTCTGAAAACCAGTCAGTGGAGATTTTGGAAATCTTCGCTTGCACGTAAACTGAGACAAACGGAGGTTTAGGCAAGGAAGTAAGGAAAGAAGTGCTGTTGCTATTTTCGGGATTCTGATTGGCTAACGTGGGCTTGAGCTTCTCGTTACACTGCCAGTACACAGGTTTGGCATGTTCTTGACTGCATTGATGGCATACAGTATATACACGGGTATGTGTAAATGAACACATTTCTGAAAACTGACAGCTGTGCATGATGTTATTTTTGAAAACGGAGAGGATGAAATGACTGTTTATTAAAATAGCCGATCAAATCTGTGAAGTGTCTTGCGATAACTGTTTGACACTATAAATACATTTGAATTGAAATTGAATCCCTATTTGCTGAAGGTCCTGTACAACATAGGAAAGTCTAAGTTTTCTATGCTGCCCTCTGCCATAATGACTTATATACGACTTAAAACATGCCGTTGGTATAACCTTTTTAAAAAGATAGGATTTGTTACAGAGCTATTAAATTAGATGGAAGGAAGAGGTGTTCCTGTTGCTTTCTCCTCACCTTGTATTTATTATGCATCCTCCTCATCGTTGGTGATCGTCCATTAACGCGTTCAACTCTGCAGTAAACACACTATATTACATAAAGTTGGATTATCTCTGTTGCCTGGAGATCAGATCAGACCGGAGCGTTCGGATGTTTTGCCCGGCGGGATTCGGTCACTTGATCTGATTTAATCAAATCTTATCAGCCTCGACCTTGATTCTA